>NC_057795.1:143380618-143387973 GCF_018294505.1 Triticum aestivum | reverse complement strand
AGAGTGGGGGTTCGTGGATAGGGTTAGGTCACGGTGGGGGTTATGGAGGGTTAGGTGGGCCGTCCTGGTTGGATGGCCAGCCCGGCATGTGGGTGGGCCGATGCCCAGTAGGGGGGAAGGCCTTTTCTGTTTTTATTTCTTTTGTTCTATTTTTGTTTATTATTCTTTTTCTATTTTCTGTTTTATTTTAGTTCCTCTTTTATTTTAGTTTTATAGACTATAAAAGT
The DNA here is from genome assembly GCF_018294505.1 of Triticum aestivum. Lineage (NCBI taxonomy): Eukaryota > Viridiplantae > Streptophyta > Magnoliopsida > Poales > Poaceae > Triticum > Triticum aestivum. Next base: position 143,387,746 of record NC_057795.1, on the reverse strand, counting down.
AGTCCCTAATTTAGTGTTAGTAATTAGCTACTGCCACATAAGTTTGGGCAACAAAATAAAATAGCTTAATATTTTATTTATCGTAAAAGGCATTCAACAAATTGTTTTTGCTACTGTTTAAAACATTTTAGAGTATTTTACACTTTTATAAAAGTGTGGTTTCTCCACCATACTTACTTATGCATTATTTGGCTCACTCCGAACATTTTAGTTTTAATATTTGAAAACTTTTATTGTTTGCTTGGTTTTAAATTTGAATTTCGAACTAGGTTCCGAACTAACGCGTGTTTATCCACAGTAACCGAGGTGACGTGGCATCATTAGCGGGGATTACTGTAGCTTAATTACCCAGGCGTCACAATTCTCCTCCACTACAAGAAATCTCGTCCCGAGATTTAAGAGGGGAGTAAGGGGGGAAGGTTTGGTAACGAATATAGCGGGTCTTCTCATCCTGGCTTGCTCTGCTCGAAGAGGTCAATCCAATATATTGATGCCTTCATACTTCTGCTTCAGGTCAAAATGATGAAGTCGTCATCCTTTCTTCGGGATCTTCATCGTACTTACGAAAAGGATATGGGGGAAGACTCGGGAAGGGCGGGCCTTACCAGGTTGACTATCTGGTACATAACTCAGGGAATGGGGTAGGAAGTAACCTTCGAATTGAACTTAAGAAAATTTCGAGAGTAAAGTAAGAAGGTACCATGAGAAGTTTCGAACGGTTAGGCCATTGTTCGATGTCTGAAACAACATGCGAAAGGGGTCCAGAGCAATGAGATTGAGTATTGCGTCTGTTACCAAAATAGATCACTTGGGACGGTGGCCCGTGAATTACATACGAGGCCACATGCGAGGAACAACCTTGGGAAGAGGGGGTGCAGGAGAGTCAGGTTTCGATCCTGTGGAACTGTGGGTTATGGGCCCACCATGTGGTTAAAAGCAGGAAGGGGGGCGACATTTTGCACGGTCATGATAGGAAGGCGTGTCAAAGGGTAGCCTGTCAGATATGTCGGCAACAACGTCGATACCAAGGGCGAGGGACGAAGAGAACCATTTTCCCGCTCGTTGAACGAGGCAGACCAGTAGGCAAAGTTCTCGTCCATCGATGGTTACCGGAATGTCATCAACAAAAGTAATAGGGTCTTACTGACAGAATTTTACAACGAGGTGTTTAGATAAGCAGGAGAATATTACTGCTCAGATCATATAGATCACAAGAAAGGTTAAACCAACAATGGAAGGAAAATATGATCATCAGATTAAACAGAACAATGGAAAGGAAATTATGTTTTAAACACATATTTCAAGGGTATATCCTTCCCAAGGACAATCAGAGCATGATATCCATGTCAGGATATAATGTAGAAAACTCTTTAGGTAGGGGAGATAATTTGCATGACATTGCCCATACAACGGTGTTTGGGTAATTGAGCAAGAAACATTTAGCATTGGGCTTCAAAGGGTCTTGTTGAAAATCGGAGTACCATAGACAAGCTTCGAGATAGCATTGACATGGTCATCAGGTGAAGATCAGACTTTGGAAAACACGAAGGATCCATCAGGAATAACTTGTAGAATAAGTCTTACAATTTCCTCATGGATGAATGGATAACCTTGCTGAAAAGGAATCTATAATGATAGGTCCTCCAGCCGAGGGGGGGGGGGGTGCTAGGCATGACATCATGTTACCGGGTCATCAAAGGACCAACAACATAACTCCTGGAAAGTTGTCCCAACCATCATATCTGACCGAGATTCATATCCAATTGGTGTCATGATACCTCAGACTTAGGATACCTGAGAAGAAAAGGTGCAACGCAAATTTACGAGATGACATTGTAAGATTCACGGGGAAATGAACTATGGGAGCGGGTTTCTGAAGCAATAGTTCATCATTAAACCAAGGAGAGGACAAGGAGGTGTCTGGTGAACTCAACGGCAATCCACCGAGATTCCCAAAAGATGGATTTCCACAATTAAGTGAACAAGGAGATAACATTTGTCAGATCAAATGATATAAGGAAGTATGCTCGAGGAAAACATACACAATTAAACATTGGTTGAAAGGTGCGCCCGAAATATGGGTTGGGTTGCACGACCAATGTCAGAATGGTGATTCAATAATCAATAGCCTAAGAATGAACTTTCGACCATTAACTTCAAAAAATAATAGGGTTGCTAGAAGGAAAGAATCCAAACAACACCGTTCACTTGTTGGAATTAACACGGGGACCAAGAAAGAATGACGATGGTGAGAAGTAATTCTGTGTCAAGAATTCTCAAGAGGTGGAACAATTCTCAGAACATTCTTGACATAAAGGATGGTAATACTCCAAGGTAAAGAAGAACAATTGCTAGATAGCAAGGAACTCAAGGTATAACACCAAACATGAACAAGCTTGTGTTAGTGGGAAGGCAATAAAGTGGTCGATGATAATACAATTCATCGAGGGCAAGGATGGTATTTATCATCATGAATTCAATTGATATCCTGGATGAGCTCAGAATGTTGATGATCACGACACCTTTGTCGCGAGAGTTCATGAAGATGTAATCGATCGGCGACGACATCAAGTCAAGTAATGATGAAGTGAAAGCTTATTGGAACCAAGGGTACGACACAAACTCGAAACCAAGCTGGTTGTTCAAGGCGAAATGATACGACGATGAGGATTGACGTAAGGTTAGTTCATCGTCGAAAATTGTGCTCCGAGAAGAAGGACCGGGTAGCATAGTTAAATTCATCACGACAATGATATAGCCAAACAGGCTAGGAATGGCGTGATCGGGTACAAACTCGTACTTATAGAAGCTTACTGAAGAGTTGTTGAACCGTAGTGCGGACTCGGTTCAGTTATCGGTGTCTTTGAGTGTTCATTAACTCAGAGCCCGTGGAAAATGGAATCAGTGGGAAGGTAGCACTTGATGAAGGACTCATAAAAAGTTATGCAGTTCCATGATAATCTCGAGATACCAGGGGGTAATACTCAACACAAGATCAAAGTAAAGGTTGGACTGGTGTATTGATCCATAGAAGACAATTGTTTTAACTTGTCCGAGAAGTGAGATCAAAGAAGAACAATCATGGTCGGAACCACGATTGCAAAAGGCCAGATCCCAGATATAAGATGAACTTATACCAAAGGAGTAATTAATTTAAGAGAAGCTTTAATGGTAAGATCTACATCGTGTCCATGGGCATGAACACAAGTTCAAGGTCGACTCCCACTTCTCCAATGCATAACCTTTCATTCAATTCTCACGTTCGATGAAGTTGCAGCGTTGAAATTTTATCTGGTGAAGCACCAGAAGAGTATGACTCGTGAAACCTTCGGGTTCACACGGTTTAGAGAAGGCATATGTTCAACCCATAGGGGCTTCTTAGAAACATATACCACAAGTTTCAAGAGTAAATAACACAAGCCCGAAAGCAGAGCATGGTTGGCCAAGCAGAGGATACAACTTAACAAAGGCATTATGTATCAGGGGAAGAACTCACAAAGTGATCAAATGTGAAGGACACTGTCGGATAACAATCCAACAAAGGACTTGATGGTCCACAAAGGATCTGATACGAGTATCGGTACTCAACTAAAGGAAGAAGAATGCAAGGAGATCAGATTATAGAAACAACTGACTAACTCAAAGCTTAAATGCAAAGGAATTATGATTTCTAGGACAAGGGATCAGAAGCAGACGTTCTGATCAAGGATGGATCAATTGAATATACCAAAGGCACAATCGACGACAGATAGTTTGGTCGAGAACCAGCTCATGTTCAACATGACGTCTGAGCCGGAAAGATAATCCTAGGACTCGACTGATGATTGTGAACATTCACAACATATTGAATCAACGGTCTCAAAAATGATGGTGACGAAGGATGCCAATATGATTACTATACTTATGGGATTAATCATAATGAAAGCAAACAAGAAATTCCAGAGCAATAGGTTGCTGAGGATTTTCGGAATATTGAATGGTATTTCGAAGACTTTTGTGTAACACAGGAACAACTGGGGGATGAGCGGATACTCGATAAGTGCGAGAATTAACCGTAGGGGTATTCAGGTGACAAGGAACAGCACGGCAGTAAGCTCAAAGGGTTATCGAAACAACGACAAGTTTTTCAGGGTATCTTGTAATAACAAGACCAACTAGGGATGAGGGTAAGAATAACAATTGCAAGTAGTTGTCCATAAGGGTTTACGGTGGAAGGGGAATTGCAAACGCGATGAACACAAGTTCTCGAGTTAACAGCGGAGAGTATCTTCAGGGTCTTCTGGTGTAGCAGACGATCATCAGTAATAAGGGGCTCTCCGGGTGAAAGTGATAACGAGATCCTAATGTTAGATTTAGTAAATTTCTTTTAACCCGAATAGAAGAGAGTTCAGAGTCCCAGAGTAAAGGTCGAGGAGTAAAAGATCCTAGTACCACCCGATGGCGACGTGGGCCCGTAAGGCACACAGCCAAGTTAGTAAAAGTTTTGCAATGTCTAGACTCGACTTCGGCCAAGGAGTGTGGAAGGGGGATTCCTATAGGCAGTCGGCTCTGATACCAACTTGTGACGCCCCCGATTCAATCGTACACTAATCATGCACGCAAATGTGTACGATCAAGATCAGGGACTCACGGGAAGATATCACAACACAACTCTACAAATAAAATAAGTCATACAAGCATCATAATACAAGCCAGGGGCCTCGAGGGCTCGAATACAAGTGCTCGATCATAGACGAGTCAGCGGAAGCAACAATATCTGAGTACAGACATAAATTAAACAAGTATGCCTTAAGAAGGCTAGCACAAACTGGGATATAGATCGAAAGAGGCGCAGGCCTCCTGCCTGGGATCCTCCTAAACTACTCCAGGTCGTCGTCAGCGGGCAACACGTAGTAGTAGGCACCTCCAGTGTAGTAGGGGTCGTCGTCGACGGTGGCGTCTGGCTCCTGGACTCCAGCATCTGGTTGCGACAACCAGAAAGAAAGGAAAGGGGAAAAGGGGGGGAGAAAGCAACCGTGAGTACTCATCCAAAGTACTCGCAAGCAAGGAACTACACTACATATGCATGGGTATATGTGTAAGGAGGCCATATCAGTGGACTGAACTGCAGAATGCCAGAATAAGAGGGGGATAGCTAATCCTGTCGAAGACTACGCTTCTCGCAGCCACCGTCTTGCATCAAGTAGAAGAGAGTAGATTGAAGTCCTCCAAGTAGCATCTCCAAGTAGCATCTCCAAATAGCATCTCCAAGTAACATCTCCAGTAGCATAATCCTACCCGGCGATCCCCTCCTCGTATCCCTGAGAGAGAGCGACCACCAGTTGTATCTGGCACTTGGAAGGGTGTATTTTATTAAGTATCCGATTCTAGTTGTCATAAGGTCAAGGTACAACTCCAAGTCGTCCTGTTACCGAAGATCACGGCTATTCGAATAGATTAACTTCCCTGCAGGGTAACCCAACACGCTTGATCCCATTTGGCCGGACACACTTTCCTGGGTCATGCCCGGCCTCGGAAGATCAACACGTCGCAGCCCCACCTAGGCACAACAGAGAGGCCAGCACGCCGGTCTAAACCTAAGCGCACAGGGGTCTGGGCCCATCGCCCATAGCACACCTGCACGTTGCGAGGGCGTCCGAAAGCAGACCTAGCCTAGTGGCGTTCCAGTCCAATTCGGCGCGCGCCGCTCCGTCGCTGACGTCTGAAGTGCTTCGGCTGATACCACGACGTCGGGATACCCATAACTACTCCCGCGTAGATGGTTAGTGCGTATAGGCTCGTAGCCAACTCAGATCAAATACCAAGATCTCGTTAAGCGTGTTAAGTGTCCGCGAACGCCGAACAGGGCCAGGCCCACCTCTCTCCTAGGCGGTCTCAACCTGCCCTGTCGCTCCGCCACAAAGATCCACACAGAGGGCCGTCGGGACAAAGGTCCTTTCAGCCCCCAATCCGTGAATCACTCGCGGGTACTCTTCGAGCTGACCCAACTTTAGTCACCATCTGTATAGTATGTATGTATGTATAGTATATACCCGTGATCACCTCCCGAGTGATCACGACCCAATAGTATAGCAAGGCAGACTGACAAGAATGTAGGGCCAATGATGATAAACTAGCATCCTATACTAAGCATTTAGGATTGCAGGTAAGGTATCAACAGGTGTAGCAACAATGTCAGGCTATGCATCAGAATAGGATCAACGGAAAGCAGTAACATGCTACACTACTCTAATGCAAGCAGTATAGAGTAGAATAGGCGATATCTGGTGATCAAGTGGGGGGGGCTTGCCTGGTTGCTCTGGCAAGAGAGAGGGGTCGTTAACTCCGTAGTCGAACTGGGCAGCAGCAGCGTCGGTCTCGTAGTCTACCGGAGAGAAGAGGGGGAAGAAACAATGAATACAATGCAAACAAATGCATATCGATGCATGACATGACAAGTAACGATGCTAGGTGTGCCCAATCGCGGTAGTAGGTGATACCGACGAAGGGGGGAAACATCCGGGAAAGTATTCCCGATGTTTCGCGTTTTCGGACAGATGAACCGGAGGGGAAAAGTTGCGAGTTCGATAGGTTAGGGGTGTGTGGCGGACGAACGGACTGCGTATCCGAAATCGTCTCGTCGTTCTAAGCAACTTTCATGTTGAAAATATTTTAATCCGAGTTACAGATTAAAAGATATGATTTTCTAAAGATTTTATTAATTTCTGGAATTTATTTAATTATTTAATTAATTCAGAAAACAGATTAATGACCTCAGCATGATGTCATGCTGACATCAGCAGTCAACAGAGTTGACTTGGTCAACCTGACATGTGGGTCCAGTGGGACCCACCTGTCATTCTCTGTTTAGTTTAATTATAGATTAGTTAAATTAATTAGTGATTATGTTAATCTAATCAGGATTAATTAACTTAATTAATTACTTATTCAATTAATTAATTAATAAATAATTTTAATAAATCATTTTTATTTTTATTAATCATATTTACTATTTTTATTTATTTATTTATTTATTTATTTATTTATTATTTTTTTGCGTTCTGGGGGCGGGCCCCATGTGTCTGTGGCCCAGAGGGTATCGGGCCCCACCCGGCAGTGGCCAAGGGGGCCGACCGGGCGCGGGTGCGG
>NC_057795.1:143379366-143380608 GCF_018294505.1 Triticum aestivum | reverse complement strand
AATCGTCTCGTCGTTCTGAGCAACTTTCATGTTGAAAATATTTTAATCCGAGTTACGGATTAAAAGATATGATTTTCTAAAGATTTTATTAATTTCTGGAATTTATTTAATTATTTAATTAATTCGGAAAACAGATTAATGACATCAGCATGATGTCATGCTGACATCAGCAGTCAACAGAGTTGACTTGGTCAACCTGACATGTGGGTCCAGTGGGACCCACCTGTCATTCTCTGTTTAGTTTAATTATAGATTAGTTAAATTAATTAGTGATTATGTTAATCTAATCAGGATTAATTAACTTAATTAATTACTTAATCAATTAATTAATTAATAATTAATTTTAATAAATCATTTTTATTTTTATTAATCATATTTACTATTTTTATTTATTTATTTATTTATTATTTTTTTATTTTATTTTTTTAGCGTTCTGGGGGCGGGCCCCATGTGTCTGTGGCCCAGAGGGTATCGGGCCCCACCCGGCAGTGGCCAAGGGGGCCGACCGGGCGCGGGTGCGGGCGCTCGCCCGAACGGGCGTGGGCGCTGGGCGCGGGCGCACCCAAGCGGGCACTCGCCCGCAGGGTGGGACGAGGCCGCCGGGGCACCGACGGTGGGGCACGCCGGCGCGGCCAGCCGGGGCCACGGCGGGCGGAGGCGAGCGGTGGGGTTCAGGGGCCGGCGTGGGGCGAGGGTAGCAGGGGGGCGCGGGGGGGTGCTGCGGGTGGGTGGCTCGCCGGAGCACACTCACGGCGAGCTGGCCGTAGGCGGCGCCCGCGAAGGGTGGCAGGTCGGCGAGCACCGTGGTTGGCCGAGACGGTAGGGGGGAGCGAGCGGGGCACTGGCCCAGTCGCGGCGCGGAGGCCGCGGCTGTGAGCGCGTGCGTGGGCGGGGCGAAGCAGCGCGAGGCCGGTGGCCATCGGGGACGGCACCAGGGACTCGGCGCGGATGGCGGGCACGGTCGGATCCGGCGACGGGAGCAGAGGGGGAGAAGAGAGGGGCGATGCTCACGGCGCGGAGTAGGGGTTCGGGGCAGTGGGCTCGGGGGAGGTCGAGGAGGACCGGCGAGGAGGAGGGCGGGGAGGCGTTCTCGGCGGCGACGGGCGGCGGTGTCGAGGCCGCGGGCGTCGGGTGGCGGCGACTTGGGGCGGCGGTGTCTAGGCGGCGGGGCGCGGCTCGATCCGGCGGCTTCAGGGTCGGTAACGAGGCGAGGCGCCGGCGTCAAGGAGTGGGGGGGCGCGG
>NC_057795.1:143368291-143379356 GCF_018294505.1 Triticum aestivum | reverse complement strand
CTTTTTCTGTTTTCTGTTTTATTTTAGTTCCTCTTTTATTTTAGTTTTATAGACTATAAAAGTAGTCCCTAATTTAGTGTTAGTAATTAGCTACTGCCACATAAGTTTGGGCAACAAAATAAAATAGCTTAATATTTTATTTATCGTAAAAGGCATTCAACAAATTGTTTTTGCTACTGTTTAAAACATTTTAGAGTATTTTACACTTTTATAAAAGTGTGGTTTCTCCACCATACTTACTTATGCATTATTTGGCTCACTCCGAACATTTTAGTTTTAATATTTGAAAACTTTTATTGTTTGCTTGGTTTTAAATTTGAATTTCGAACTAGGTTCCGAACTAACGCGAGTTTATCCACAGTAACCGAGGTGAAGTGGCATCATTAGCGGGGATTACTGTAGCTTAATTACCCGGGCGTCACACACTACCCTGCCGTTCGCACGCTGGCAGTTCGCTCGTACTCGTCCCCGCATGTCCTTTAATACTACGACGGTTCGCTCCTAGTTGTCCCGTCCATTTGCATTAGTACATTACGGCAGTTCCACTAATCCTAACCCTCCTCCCAAATCCATGGCATCCCAAATCTCCCTGATCGGCGGTGAGTACAAGGTTAGAACCATCACCGGTGATGAGTTCGACATCATCTACACCCGTACTTCCGCGACGGTGAAAGGATGCCTTTCTCGCTTCAGACGCATGTTTGAAAACTCACATGATGAGTGGGTCGCTGTGCTAGATGTTGAGTACACCACAGTCGTGGGACGAGAGAAGGATCTAAAGGACGAAGAGAGGAAGAAGCCCGCCGTGATCCAGGTTTGCGTACATAACGTTTTCTTGGTCTACCACATATGCCATGCCGACGTTGAGTGCCAGGATTTTAAGAACTTCCTCGAGGATAAAACAGTCAAATTCGTTACTGTAGACTTTAAGAACGACAAAGAAGTCCCGCGTCGGATAGGCCTCGTTGTAGGCAACCCTTCGACCTCCAGAAGAATCGGCTGGTGCCCTCTCGTCAGCCTTCAATGCTGACCCTGGCAGGAGCCATGGTTCATCCTTCGCACGGTAAACTGGAGAAACCTCCATACATGTTTCATCATAATGCATGGCAGCGGAATGTACTAGATATAGACCACATCCAGTACGCTGCAATGGATGGCTACCTTTGTTTCAATATCTACAAGGGTTCGATGAAGAGCAACAGCCAAGTTGGCGGTTCAAGCAAAGAAGTATCGGCCAAGAGGAAGAGGGACAAGGACGAAGTCGAGGACGTGGATGAGGACTCCGAGTAAGGTGGCAGTGACATTGCATTATGGTGGTTCTAAACTTCTAATGTAGTGTCTACTGGATTAGTTGCATAGTTTAATTTCAGGTGTGCTTAGTTTAATTTGAGGGGTGTGTTGTGCTGAGCCCCCAGCAGAACTATGTTATGTTTCTTCTCGTTACTTTAACTCTTCAGTATGTACATACTAGTACTAGTATTTCTTTAATAGAATTTAGCACCCCAATTAAGAACGTACTAGCTTTTTTAATAATACTATATGCATAATTTGGCGACGAGTGCTCTCTATATGTACCACCTTTTTTTTAAATTTCAATTTTTGCTCCATGGCGCAATCCATCGATAGTGGAGTACTACCTCCGTCCTGGTTTATTGGTCCTCATTGTAATCTGTGCCAAATTTTGACCATAAATTTTAACTAACAAAATGCTCATGCATGTCACAAAAAATTATATATTTGAAAACTATGTTCGAATATGAACCGAGCGTTATAATTTTTGTTAACATGCACTAACATTTTGTTAGTTAAATCTTTGGTCAAAATTTAGCACAAACTACATAGAGGACTAATAAACCAGGCCGGAGGTAGTACTACTGTACAAAAGTATACATTTTTTAAAAGGCTAGCGTACTGTTCATCACACACACACATACATATATATAACCAGTTAAATTTTCAACCTAGAACGATGTGCATGCCATGTAGTAAACCGATTCGGAGGAAGTATAGTAAAAATGAGGTGATTTTACCGAGCGATCGGCGGGGGAGCATGGCCTGTCATGCGGTCCCACGTGTCATGATGTACCAAGGCAATGCGCGTGTCCCTCTTGAGGCAGAAGCAATACTAGTACGTGGTTTGAGATGATGTTGAACCAAAGTGTGAAATAATGGTTGCTTCGTTCGTCTGGGAAGGTGCGACATTGTGATTTGACGCCTCATTGCTCATTACTACTACTGGGCTGGTACGAGTGGGGTGCGTCCCCCCTGCTGTTCTGCACTATTATTTGGTGCTTGACACGTCGACCCGGTTGCTATATGTCCCACATGTCGGCGACAAGAAGTACATAATTCATGAAAGGGCGCGTCGACGGAGGAGTATACTACAGAATTCATGAAAGGGAGCGACTTAGTTTTGGAAAAATCTGTTTTTACGGAGTACGTACCCACTAGGGTTTATAGGGCTCATCTAAAAAACATTCGTTTTTCCATTTGATAAGTCTCAATTCTACTATACTAGTAGTAGTACCATTACATGTTGGATTTCGAGGTGCGTTAGATCACCCGACGCAAGCAGTGTCAAGAGGAAACTAACCAATGCATGTACAAGTTCATGGAAATTTAGTGGTCATTCATGTATTCGTTCTAATTAATGCCTCGGTAAACATATCTTCTTGAGAAAAATGAGTGTACTGTGCAAACTACGAAATTAATTCGACCACTCACCGTCTACCTTGGTTGGAGAGGTTTTGAAATTGAGCCATAAACTGGAAAGGCTCGATTACTATTTGTGGCATGATGTCTACTACACAACCTTCTTCTTGTAGACGTTGTTGGGCCTGCAAGTGCACATGTTTTTAGGACAGTAGCAAATTTCCCTCAAGTGGATGACCTAAGGTTTATCAATCCGTAGGAGGCGTAGGATGAAGATGGTCTCTCTCAAACAACCCTGCAACCAAATAACAAAGAGTCTCTTGTGTCCCCAACACACCCAATACAATGGTAAATTGTATAGGTGCACTAGTTCGACGAAGAGATGAAGATACAAGTGCAAAATAGATAGTAGATAAAGGTATTTGTAATCTGAAATAATAAAAACAGCAAGGTAGCGAGTGATAAAAGTGAGCGTAAACGGTATTGAAATGATAGGAAACAAGGGCTAGGGTTCATACTTTCACTAGTGCAAGTTCTCTCAACAATAATAACATAGATAGATCATATAACAAGCCCTCAACACGCAACAAAGAGTCACTCGAAAGCCACTAATAGCGGAGAACAAACGTAGAGATTATGGTAGGGTACGAAACCACCTCAAAGTTATCCTTTCTGTTCTATCTATTCAAGAGTTCGTAGTAAAATAACATAAAGCTATTCTTTCCACTCAATCCATCATAGAGTTCATACTAGAATAACACCTTAAGACACAAATCAACCAAAACCCTAATGTCACCTAGATACTCCGTTGTCACCTCAAGTATCCGTGGGCATGATTATACGATATGCGTCACACAATCTCAGATTCATCCAACCAACATAAAAGTACTTCAAAGAGTGCCCCAAAGCTACTACCGGAGAGTCAAGAACGTGTGCCAATCCCTATGCATAGGTTCCCAATGTCACGAAACCCGCAAGTTGATCACCAAAACATACATCAAGTGGATCGCAAGACATACATCAAGTGTTCTCATAAAAGACTCAATCCGATAAGATAACTTCAAAGGGGAAACTGAATTCATCACAAGAGAGTAGAGGGGGAGAAACATCATAAGATCCAACTACAATAGCAAAGCTCAGGATACATCAAGATCGTGCCATAGAGGGAACACGAGAGAGAACACGAGATAGAGAGAGAGAGAGATCAAACACATAGCTACTGGTACATACCCTTAGCCCCGAGGGTCAACTACTCCCTCCTCGTCATGGATAGCATCAGGATGATGAAGATGGCCTCCGGTGATGGGACCCCCCTCCGGCAGGGTGCCGGAACAGGGTCCCGATTGGTTATTGGTGGCTACAGAGGCTTGCAGCGGCGGAACTCCCGATCTATCTTCTGTTCTCGAAATTTTATGGTACGTAGGTATATATGGGTGCAAGGGGTGCGTCGGTGGACCTCCGGGGTGCTCACGAGGCAGGGGCGCGCGCCCAGGGGGGGCGCCCCCCACCCTCGTGGGCAGCCCGGGACTCCCCTGACGTGCACTCCAAGTCCATTAGGTTGATTTCCTTCCAAAAATAACTTCTCCAGTTGATTTCGTTCTGTTTTGATTCCGTCTGATATTCCTTTTCCTCGAAACACTGAAATAGGCATAAAACAACAAGTCTGGGCTGGGCCTCCGGTTAATAGGTTAGTCCCAAAAATAATATAAAAGTGGATAATAAAGCCCAATATTGCCTAAAACAGTAGATAAAGTAGCATGGAGCAATAAAACATTATAGATACGTTGGAGACGTATCATGGCCTTGTATAGATGCAAAATGTATTTTTTTATAGTGGCCTTGTATAAGTAAATGGAGGGAGTACTAACCAAAGTACGTACGTACTACTAGTAGGGACGAGGAGTAAACAGAGGGAGTAGTAAAATTTTCTCCTCGTGCTGCGAGCCACCGCGCGCGTGGGCGAGGGAGCGGGCGTAAAGGCGTACAGTAGTACTCCCTCCGGTCCTTTTTGGTTTGCGCCTAAGAAAATTCAGTTTTTCCCTCAAAGCTCTACGCCTTAGCTTCTTTACCCCGCTCTTTCCACTGGTACCCCTCCCATCTGTTCCGCTTTGACTGCATGTGCAGCCGCAGTAACTCCCAACTCTCTCTCCCATACCAATCGCCCCTTCCCAAGGCGTACGCATGCAGATAGAGTGACACACATGCAATCATGGAAGAGTGAGACGCATGCAGACTTGAAAGAGAGAGATGCATGCAGCGCGAGAATTCCGGTGTGGGGCAGGCTCAACCAATGGTATGCATGCCTAGAAAAACTAACCCCAGCCTCTCTCGGTAGCACATCAGGGATAGAACTATCCAATTTCAAACGAAACAATCGCTCCTTGGTATCCTGGCTTCACCTTAGATGCAAACAGAAGAGGACCGTAGGGAGTAGTAAGCTTCACCTCATCCTGCGAGCCACCGCGCCCGTGGGTGGGGGAGACAGCGTACTAAGCAAGTTTCTCCTCGTTCTGCGAGTTGACGGGACACATCAAAAGTACTCCAGTGTATAGAGCCTTGCCTCTAAGGTAGGCCCCACATGGTTTGCCTCTTTTTTTAATTTAGCATGACGCGTCAAGTCGCAATTTGTTTGTTCACCCGTGGTAGACGATCCTCCCTCCACCAAGTGGACAACCAGTACACGTGCCAAATTACCACGTGGGCTGCCTTTTTCGTACAGAAATGAGCTCCACCGTGCACCCGCACGGGTGTGGTTGGGAAAGAGACGGGAGTACGTGCGCCGTGCGTGCAACTCTTCTCTTCGTGCACGTCCCCCACCTACGTGGGTGTGTGTGAGAGAGATACAAACCTAGACATAATGCGTTGTCCATCCACATGCCCCCGCCCAGTCCGACCACCAGTCACCACCACGGCACCACGCCCCACTCCTCCTCACCTTATCTCTCATATTTCTCCCTCCATTTTTATATACAAGGGGCCTCTATCAAAATTACAATTTGCAGATATACAAGGCCACTAACACTAATCGATGCAATATTAATGGTGTTTGCCTCGTGGTACTAGCAAAGGAGGACATTAATTATCCCTTGCATGCATGCGGGAATTTGTAAAAAAATGCATCTTGATGTTCCGTGCAATGCACGGGCATCTTGCTAGTCCATGAAAACAACACATGGCAAAATTCCACGGCGAACGAGGGATTTGAATCTGCTGGGAGGGGTTGTTTGGATCTTGCCCGGGGTAGCCAAAATATTGGCGACCCTTTTGTCCACCGGTGCCTTTGCCACCGATGAATGAGGAATGGCTCGGGTGCTCATGCTGTCATGCATCCTCCAGCGCGCACGTTGGAGACGAGCTCGCACGAGCTATGTTTTTTTGTCCCACAACGCCGCCCGAGCCGCCCGCAGACCGACCGGCGACCCGCAAATTACGCCATCCAACTGCAGCCACACACATTATGATAGCAACTCAACCAACCGGACGAAATTCACGCAAACACGTAGACAAACTGATATTTCATATGAACAACGACGGAAATCATATAAAATACCAGGTTTTCACACAAACATGATGGATTTCATTACATTCAAATGAACTATGCGGTGCTAGTTCTGGACAGCACAGGTATATAATACCTGGCCTAAATGGTCGTCCGCCGATCGATTTGTGTTCCTCATGTCCAGCAGCACGATCATCGGACTGCCGGGAGCCCCGGAGGTATATGCTTCAGCGCAAAAGACGGCTCGCTTCCCCACTGCCCAACTGATATCATTGGCTGGTGCCGAAGATGATGGTGGCCGGCACCGGTTCGAGTTCATCATCGGCCACTACTTCGCCATGGCCGGCACCGGCTCGAGTTCATCCTAACACCCCCCTCTTCCGTGGAGCCCATGCGGGGTCGACGAAGGTCCTCGCAACAAAAGGATCCAGCAAGACACCTGCTGTGTACGCCGGCGTCGCCTCCGCGGTGGCCTTCATGGGACCCAAGCGGCGGCGGCCTCCCGTGTTCTACTTCTCCTCGATGATGGCGGCGGACACGGAGGTGCTGGCCACCGACTCGTCGCTCTCCGCACACCCAGCTTCTGTCGCTACTTGCATGGCATGGCCGCTGGCATGGGAGTTGATACGTCTCCATCGTATCTATAATTTTTGGTTGTTCCATGCCAATATTATTCACTTCCATATACTTTTTGGCAACTTTTTATATTATTTTTAGGACTAACATATTGATCCAGTGCCTAGTGCCAGTTCCTGTCTGTTACATGTTTTTTGTTTCGCAGAAACCCAATATCAAACGGAGTCCAAACGGGATAAAAACGGACGGAGATTTTTTTGGAATATTTATGATTTTTGGGAAGTGAAATCAATGCGAAATAGTGTCCAGGGTGGTCACGAGGTAGGGGGCGCGCCCTACCCCCCAGGCGCGCCCCTGGCCCTCGTGGTCCACCCGTAAGGCGGTTGACGCTCTTCTTTTGGCGCAAGAAAGCTAATTTTATGAGAAAGATCTGGGCGAAAGATTCACCCCAATCGGAGTTACGGATCTCCAGATATAAAGGAAACGGTGAAGGGGTAGAATCAGGGAACGCAGAGAATGCAGAAACATAGAGATAGATCCAATCTCAGTGGGGCTCTCGCCCCTCCCAATCCATGGGAGCCAAGGACCAGAGGGGAAACCCTTCTCCCATCCAGGGAGGAGGTCAAGGAAGAAGAAGAAGAAGGGGGCCCCTCTCCCCCTTGCTTCCGGTGGCGTCGGAGGGCTGCCGGGGGCCATCATCATCACCGCGATCTTCACCAACACCGCCGTCATCTTCACCAACATCTCCATCACCTCCCCCCTTCTATATCCAGCGGTCCACTCTCCCGCAACCCGCTGTACCCTCTACTTGAACATGGTGCTTTATGCTTCATATTATTATCCAATGATGTGTTGCCATCCTATGATGTCTGAGTAGATTTTCATTGTCCTATTGGTGGTTGATGAATTGCTATGATTGATTTAATTTGCTTGTGTTTATGTTGCTGTCCTATTGTGCCTTCCGTGTCGTGCAAGCGTGAGGGATTCCCGCTGTAGGGTGTTGCAATATGTTCGTGATTCACTTATAGTGGGTTGCGCGAGTGACTGAAACACAAACCCGAGTAAGGGGATTGTTGCGTATGGGATAAAAGGGGACTTGATGCTTTAATGCTATGGTTGGGTTTTACCTTAATGAATCTTTAGTAGTTGCGGATGCTTGCTAGAGTTCCAATCATAAGTACATATGATCCAAGTAGAGAAAGTATGTTAGCTTATGCCTCTCCCACATAAAAGTTGTTATCGGTCTAGTAACGTAGTCAATTGCTTAGGGGCAATTCCACAACTCCTACCACCACTTTTCCACACTCGCTATATTTACTTTCTTGCTTCTAAACAGCCCCTAGTTTATGTTTACGTGCTCTTTATTATCTTGCAAACCTTTCCTATCACTCCTACAAAGTACTTCTAGTTTCATACTTGTTCTAGGTAAAGTGAACGTCAAGCGTGCATGGAGTTGTATTGGTGGTCGATAGAACTTGAGGGAATATTTATTCTACCTTTAGCTCCTCGTTGGGTTCGACACTCTTACTTATCAAAAACTATTGCGATCCCCTATACTTGTGGGTTATCAGCAATCTCGGCCACAGAAATGGGAGACGCGGTACGAGGCGGCGGCGTGGACGGCAACAACGATGCCCGTGCGCCGCTCCTTGTCGAGCTGGCCTGGAGCGGTGAGTTGTTGAACCACGCGCTGGCTTGGGGCGGCAACTGGCTCCATCGGGCGAGGGAAGGGAGGTGGATCAGCAAGCTGCATAGCTCGTATCCGACGGGCTACCCAGCTGGCTTGGATTCGTAATAACTACTCTTCGTAAGCCATTGTAAGAGTGGACAAAATGGTGGAGGAGATAGGGGAGCGGCGGAGGTGTGCGATTCTTGGCCGGCGTTTGGCCTCGTTTAAATAGGAGAATAAATAGACGGCGGACGGGAGGAGCTCGGCCGGCGTTGCGTTTAACGCCAGCCTGGTCATGAATGGACGTGTGTCCAGAGTGGGTTTCTCGGCTTCCACACGGGTGGGTTTCATGGAGGCATTTGAATGCGGCACGGAGGCGTGTTCAGCCGGGCGTGCCGCCAGTGGCGCCCTCGAATCTGACCTAGGACACCGCACCGTTCTTCCACTAACATGTGGGCTCTTTGGGTGCATGGCCTGCATGTCAGTGACCCAACGCAGGCAGCGCACAACAGAGGAACCTTTGGTGGGCCAGGGCGGTCAGAAGCGGGCATTTCATAAACCGATGATTGTTCATGGAGTGTGACGTCATCTTTTTCATGTAGTTAATCCTACTATGTTGATAGCCCGTTCGATACGTTGTGATTCATAAAGACCGATGAAAACATCAATGTTCTGCTTATCACAGATAAGATTGATTAATACCCGTAACAATCCATGTCCTTAACAAAGGGTGCATGCACGTATAGGTTGAGAGTGTGTCTTGCGTCGTGTGCTGTGTGCATGCAGGCATGTGAGTGTTGCGTGCGTGCAAGGGTGCGTTTCAGTGTTGCATGCATGGGTGCGTACGTGCATGTGTTTGTGAGTGCATGTGTACGTGTGAGTGTTGCACGCCAGCGTGCGTGCGTGTGTACGTTATGTGTACGTGTCAGTGTTGCACGCTTACATGTGTGCGTGTCTTGCGTGCGTGCATGTGTACGTGCGGGGTGAGGCTACACGTCAGTCGACTGGCTTTTTCATCTCTGGTCATTAGATTTTCCAGCCATTGGATACGAAATCAAGGGCCTCCAGTTTATCACCAAACTCCACCCCCCTGAGCCGCCAGCCACCACCGGCCGAACCGCCCGCCCCCGCCGCCCGCGGCCGGCCCGCCCTCCTTGAAACCACCCCCACCGCCGGTCCGCCGCCGCACCGGCCATCCCTCTAGCCCCCCTCCCCCCCCGCGCCTAGCTTTTTCTCCAGGGATCCCCACCCCACCACCCAATGAACGCCCCCAACCATCGGTGACTGCCAACCAGAGGTCTCACGACTTCGAATACCCACCGACCACAAGTTTATTACCATTTTTGTCCTTCATATACACGCTGACGAGGGGCCCTATGGTAATGTGCGCTGCTGAATGTGGACCGTTTGACTGGTCAATTGATCGTGTTATCAACAAATTACGGAGCTGTATGGTGAGCCAGTGACCGTATGATCACCCTAAAATGTACTCCTATTTTATTAACATAGTACAGACTCAAACTACCATTTCTTTCTTTCATATACGGGCTGACAGGTGGGCTCCACGATTATGCGCCCCGATGGTGCAACACTAGTTGTGCCGTTTGACTGGTCAATTGATTGTGTCATCAACAAAATACGGAGTTGTACGGGTGAGCCAGTGACAGTATAATCATGACATGTATTTGTTTAACACGGTACAAACGCAAGGGCTCATATATACGCGCAAGCACTCATCGCTATAGGCGCACACATGCGAACCCTACCACTATGAGCACCTTCGAGAGAGTGGGCCAGCATATACGATCTTGAGATTTTACGAAGTAACCAAAGGTGCCTCGTAGTCGAGTGGAACGTCTCCTCCCACTGAACGTACATCGCCGGAAAATACTAAAATTAACACAAGATAAATGCGAGCACCGGGACTTTAACCTTGCTGGGCTCGAGAAACCACTGTCCTCTAACCATCCAACCACATGTTGGTTAGCACGACAAAATGTATGTGGTGACCGTGATGAGCTTATTCTGAAGTCCAGTGACCATATCGTGCTTTCGCTTCAAATACAATGACCGTAAGTGTCGTCAACAAAATACGGAGCACGCATCAAATGCAAAGTCCGTCAGTGTCATCAACAAAATATGGAGACGTATCGTGAGCTAGATACCGTTGTACTATTGTATAAGCTTATTTTCTTAGTGGCCGATTGTGTGTGTGGTGTGGTGGGCACATCATTTCTATTTGTGGTGGGTCAACATGAAGACTCATGGGTCGGTTCCATCCTGCGCCACATATAGGTTGGACCGAGACGTGTTATACGGAGACCCATGTGGAGGACTCGACGTACAACACGAAGGTACCAGAGTCGCGGAGGACTCTATCCCCACTGGTGATAAGCCGACTATATATGATTTGTAACCCTAGGCCCTTAGTATGTTATACAAGCTTGGGGGCTAGTTCGTCGATAGTATACACACACACACAATGCCTGGTATTCACGTGTACTTTGTACACACCCCTATCACTAATATGCAGTACCAGGAGTAGGCTCTTTCTTCAACTGCAAGGGTCCGATCCGAACTAGGGTAAAACTTTGCCTCGTATTACCATCCAGCCTAACAGCCAGGGATATCCTACCGAATGATATGATGAAATCATATCTGCCAACTAC
>NC_057795.1:143327191-143367992 GCF_018294505.1 Triticum aestivum | reverse complement strand
GGGGCAATGTGTGCGTGAGAGGCCTAAAGATAATGTGCGTGCGGGAGATAGGTAGGCACATATATGTGCGTATAGAGGGCTAGTAGAGACCGTGCATGTGTATATATGCATGTGAGAGAAATAGTGTTTTCCAACTGAGATTAGTGAAAAGAGTGGTACATAGTAGTCAGAAAGAGAGAGAGAGAAACAGAGAGAGCATGTGCGTGAGACACCCCGACACCCTGAGAGAGACTGTGAGCATGTGTGAAAGAGAAATGCCGATGCATATAAAGTGTGTGCACTTATGCGTTAGATAGAGAGATATATAACACATTTGTGAGAACGGGGCGAGGCATAGTGCATCTACGTGTAAAAGGCAGTTCTACGCATTAAATTAAAATATAAATGGCATTATTATATTTGGATGAGATCATGAATTTTGCAAATTTGCGTATGGATGAAAATCGGTCTATCAGACACCCATACTCTATTGAATTCTAGCATGTGCATGTGTTTATTTCATATTATCGATCCATAGAGTGAGAGCGGTTTGAAATACATGCAATGGATGCTTTTGCAATTCATATATAAACATTAATGAGTGCACTCCATGTTGTTAGTGTGAAGCACTTCATACATTTGTCACTTGCATGGATACATTCCAAATTGCTAGCTACGAAATAAAATACATGTCGAATTCAACATAAAGGGGGTTTCGTAGATTCGAATTCATAGGAAGTGCATCATCTATTTGAACCCGAGATAATGGCATTTGTAAATCAGATGTAAAAGGGGGCATCAATCTTTGTTGTGAGTTTGAACATGCTATATATATTCATACGCATATCTAACTTTTTTTTGCAACCAAGGAGATTATACCTGGAACCATGCATGAACTGAGGTAAGTTGCATATTTTTTAATATATACTCGTGTACAATGTATATTAAAATGTACCCCTCCATTCCAAAATAATCGTAGCTTTAGGATTTTCAAGAGTAAAGATTTGTGAAGTTTGACAAATCCTAAAAGTTCAATTCAAGAGAACCGAAAACGTTAATGCTCTGCTCCCAAATATTGAACGAAGCGCCAAATAGGCCTCTGGTCACCCGAAACCGCACGAGACTAATGTTTTGGTGGTAGGAAATTACTGTCCTGACTCTGGCCTGTGTAGCCTATCGGCCCGATGTCCAAAGGTCTAAACCGGGGTAGGTTTGTAACTTCACCAAGACGCTTGTCTTAACCGCCTCCGAGAAGCATTCATACGCCATGGGCGCCTAAACACCCATGCGCTCGGCCGAAATCTATCCCGCCCACATTTGGGACACCTGACATGACTGTCCTACCCCCAACCCGCAATATGTCTGAAAATTTAGATGGGGGCAAAGTTTGTAACTTTCCCCAAATTTCAAACAAGCGCGTCTCAAACCGAAACATTGTTCCCCCTTAGTTCCCCGCCTCCCTCCGTTTCCCCATTCATACTCCGTGGGCGCGAAAACGCCCTCTCCACCAGCCACGAAACCCCAGCCTCCTCCGTCCTCCACCACATAGCGGCCAATCCACCGCCGCCCTCCTCCATCATGCCGGAGCTGGTACCCCAACATCGTCGTCCAACGCAACCGCAACGGCAACGCCCTCAAGGACTTAACAGCAGAAGCCGAGACAGAGCTGCCTCCACGACGCCGACACCGACGTGCGCCGTACCAGAACCACTCCGACCACGCCGTCCTGCGCCTCACTCCTGCGGCTCCACTGTCGCAACCGTCCACCGCACCGGAGCTGTTCCCACTACGCTGTTGTTCGCCGCCTCGGATCTGCTTCCCCGCCGCCGACAGACGGCCATCGCACCACACTCAACAACTTGGCCATGGGTTCGTCCAAGGCTGCACCGTCCTCCACAACTTCTGGTTTCCGGCGAACAACAAGATAGTTGGAAAAACAGAAGGAGGACATAGCACTGCCAGCAGAAAGAGGTACTCCTCTTCCCTTATTCGTGCAAATCTTATGTCTCCGCTCACACTGTATTCATCCCACGAAAGAAACTAGTTGAGCGCTTCTTACTGCATCTTCTTCATGATACTAAATGCACAAGGTTTCCTCCCTTTTACTATTTCACCTTTGCTAGAGGTCAGTAGCCCGCCTGGATTTCAATTCAGGGTCAGTCGAACCGCAATTAAAAGAAGCAGCACCCGCTTAGGCGCGCAGAGCACCTAGTCCGCCTGTTCCCTAGGGAAGCGGCGCATCGGTGTCTATCATAGGGGTGTGGGGCGCAGGAGCTGCTTGCGCCCGATCTGGAGGTCGGCGGGGCTTGAATGGATGGCCCGGGGGGCGGTGCCAAGCACGGCGGTGCGGTGAGGGTTGAGGGGAGGGCGCAAGCAGGGGAGGAATACTGGGCCGGTGGTCGCTGTCGTTTCGAGGAAGATCGTCAACACTGACTGGCTGGAGGTAGATGAAGGTGATCTGCCCGTTCTTTGTACATCGGACGGTGCAGAAAAAATGGACCAACCTATTTGCTTTTAGTCGACTGTTGTTTTCATAGAATCCTGTAGTAATTGAGTGTGCCATGCATGTTGTAGAGCTATCATATGTCTCCCGTCATTTATTTCTCACCGACCTGCTATCTGCTACCTTTACACTATACTAATTGTGCACACACTTCACCCATACTCACACTATTGTTTTTTATGCATGGGTATTTCAGACTCTGACGCAGTGTTGATGAATGCAGAAAAGAAAAGACAGAAGTCGCTCCAGTGTAATTCGAAGATAAGCACTAAGCGTTTCAGCGCTCTAATGGGTGCAGTGTCAGCAATTGGAGACAGTAAACATAGCTCTGCAGTTGATGATCTCAATTGCCACACACAACCATCCCAGGTGCTTGCTTTAACTTCACACTGTCAAATGTGGTTGCATGTTGCATATGGTGTCTAGCTTGTATTGCTTCCAATTTGGTCAAATTGCATCTGCTTACTTTACACATTATACCTTTGATAATGACATGCCTTCCTGTTTTTGATACATACTACATATGTCTATTAACCATGTTCGTACATCAAACTAATGCTCTTTTGTATCCCTCGTCAATCACTTATGATGAGACAGTCACCCGGGTGGGTTACTGTGAGATGCCCTACTCGTTTAAAGAGTGCAGTGTCATCCTCCCCACATGATTCTCAAGAAACAACAAGGCTAAATGAAGATAGTCAACGTAGCTCTCTAGTTGATCACCGCAATTCCCCCACACCACCATCGCAGGTGCTTGCTCTTACTTGGCAGTGTGATATGTGGTTGCATGTTGCATATGGTGTCTACCTTGTAATGCTTCTAATTAGGGTAAATTGCATCTGCTTAGTTAACACATTATACCTGTGAATATGACATGCCTTCCTGTTTTTGGTACATACTACGTCTTTCTATTAACCATGTTCTTACATCAAACTACTTTTCTTGTGTATCCCTCATCAATGCTCCTAATTTGTTAAATTGCATCTCCTTAGCTTACACATTATACATGTGAATATGACACGCCTTCCTGTTTTTGGTACATACTTCATCTGCCTATCACACCATGTTCTTACATCAAACTACTGTTCTTATGTATCTTGCGTCTATCGCTTATGATGAGACAGTCACGCGCATGGGTTAATATGAGACGCAATACTCTTATAAAGAATGCAATTTCATCCTCTCCACATGATTCTCAAGAAACAACAAGCCTAAATGAAGATATTGAACGTTGCTCTGTACCTGAAGACAACACTTCCCCTACACCACCATCACAGGTGCTTGCTCCAACTTCGCAGTGTGATATGTGGTTGCATGTTGCATATGGTGTCTAGCTTGTAATGCTTCTAATTAGGGTAAATTGCATCTGCTTAGTTTACACACTATACCTGTGAATATGACATGCCTTCCTATTTTTGGTACACACTACATCTATGTGTTAACCTTGTTCTTACATGAAACTACCTCTCTTCTGTATCCTGCATGAATCACTTACGATGAGTCACGTTTATTCGTTGCATATTGCATATTATTTCTAGCCTGTTGCCATGTATTGCTTCTAATTTTGTCAAATACATTTATTAGGGCACCCTTTTAATTTGGCAGAGTGATATTGGTTTCATCTTTCATATGGTTTCTAGCTTGCATCGATTCTAACAAGTTCAAGCACCTTGTGCTTAGTTTACACTTTATACATCATACATGTCAATATGTCACGTAGTCCTATTTTTCATACATATTCCATCCTCCTATCATGCGGCTGCCTTACATGAAAGTAATGTTCGCCAGTATCATGCATCAATAAGTTTTGAAGATCAAATTTTATTCGTTTTTCTTGTGGGTTTGACTTGACAAGGCAAAATCAAGAAAGAGGAAGGAAAAGAGTAAGGAAGGCGATGATGGTGGTCCTCTGCAGCAACGTAAATGGAGCATCTGTACCGACTCTACTAGTACTAATAGTGCATTACATGGTCCAAGTCTCCGCTCCCCTACTCCACCATCCAAGGTGCTTGCTCTAACTTGGTAGTGTGATATCTGGTTGCATGTTGCATATGGTGTCTAGCTCGTATTGCTCCTAATTAGTGTAAACTGCATCTGCTTAGCTTACACATGATACATGTGAATATGACACGCTTTCCTGTTTTTGGTACATATTATATCTGTCTATCACACCATGTTCTTACATGAAACTACTCTTCTTGTGTATCGTGCATCAGTCACTTATGATGGGATACCTTTAAGTTGGCAGTGTGATATCGGTTTGCGTCTTAAATATGATTTCTAGCATGTATTGCTTCTAGTTTGATGAACGCCACCTATGACGAGACAGTTTTAACTTGGCAGGGTGATATTGATTGCACCTTCCATATGGTGTCTTGCAGTGTTTCTAATTTGTTGAAGTTCCTTCTGCTTAGTTTTGGGGTTGTGCATTAGAGACAGCTGCATTCACGTTGAAAAGGGCACCATCTAAATCCGTTGAGACGACACCGTATGAACTATGGTTTAGCAGTAAACCTAAGCTGTCATTTCTTAAAGTTTGGAGTTGCGATGCTTATATGAAAAAAGTTTCAACCTGATAAGCTCAAACCCAAATCGGAGAAGTGCATCTTCATAGAATACCCAAAGTTAACTATTGGGTACACCTTCTATCACAGATCGGAAGGTGTCGTGGATTTGTCACGGTAGATGTCCTAGCGAAAGGACTTAGTCGTGGAGCCATCGCTACGAGTTTACTTGAAGGGGTTAAAGCGGACACAAAGACACGAGGGTTTTATACTAGTTCGGCCCCTTCGATGAAGGTAAAAGCCTATGTCTAGTTGCGATGGAATTGATGTGGTCTCGACGGCTAGGGAGCAAACAAGCTTCGCCTAGACTCGAGTTGTTGTCTTTTTCCGAACCGCCGCCGGGTCGTCCCCTTATATACACGGGTAACGCCCGTCAGTCCATAGAGTCCCAACCGGTCCATACTCGTATCCCGGTTGGTATCTCTCTGTTCCTAACTTACAATACAAGTTACACATCAGGCCGGTTTACGGCTACAGGTTCTAAACCGGCTACGGGCCTTGGGCCTTCATCTGTTTATACCACTAATGAAGTTATCCCGGCCCAAGCAAGCCGGTTCACGCCTAGTGGTAATATCCCCAACATTAGGCCCCAGATTGATTTGAACTGGTTCATGTCAATCCCTCACAAAATCTGGTGTCTTGGACCCGTGTCGTCATCATTTTTGGTTGCTGTAAGCCGGCATGACGTCATCATGAAATTTTATCATTTATAACGCCCTCTTTTAACAATAGCTCCTGGATCCGCGCGCTTGACCTAGCTCTGTTGCCTTATAAATAAGACCGAAGGGTCATTTCTTTCCCTTTCCCTTCGTCCCTTCTTCTTCGTCTTCCTCGCGTCGCCAGTCTTGGAGCTCCGCCACCACCGTCGACCTCTGCCTCGTCTTAGGCCGCTGCATCAACCTGAACGTACCAGAGCATTGCGGCATCTTTCCGCATCTTCTCCGTTCCCGGTAAGCTTTCTCCTCTTCTTGACCTAGATCTGTTCTTAGGGTTCCATGTTCGTGCTGTGTTCGTCGCATGCTCATACCTGTTTTCTGACCTTGAATGAATCTGTGAATCCCTGCTGTGTTTAGTAGTAGTCTTTAAGCATCCACCTGTAGTTTCTCATCTAAGTCCATATATCTCTCGCACATACCCGCTCAATGGTTCACTTCTGTTTCTGCCTTACTTTTCGGAATATTTTCTGTTTTTGTGAGCTCGCTGTAGATCCACGGTTATGATAAGATCATGTGAAACTTGTTTCTGCATACCTAGTTATCCATAGCTTCAATTTCTTCTGATGCTTAGGTCAGGCGGTTTAACTTATCATAGAAAAAAGTTACTAAACCGGTATATACCATTAGTCCCCTGGTTGAACCGCCAGAATCCACATGATGCCGTATTGTGGAAGACCGGTTTATAGGTACTGCCTCCGGTTTATCGTAGTTTAGATCAAAACCTTCTTTTACCCAGCGTGTTCTTGAACCGGATCACCTATTTCTTGTAGATCTCGCCATGGCCAAACAAGTGTATTAGTGCAATTGGGTTCCTTCTCGCGTCACGGAATCACAGTTGGACGATCTAGTCTTGATCGGCGCTTTAGACAGTAAAGATACGATCCACTAGAGGGTTCCTGGAAATGAATGTCCTCCCACCCCCCAGGAAGGAGAGGTTGTGGTCTTCGCAGATCACTTGGCCCGAGGATTCAAACCGCCCGGCTCTAAATTTTACCGGGATGTGTTAGCCAATTTTCAGCTCCGTCCACAGGATATTGGCCCCAACTCTGTTACCAATCTATGCCACTTTCAAGTGCTCTCTGAGGTATACTTTCAAGAGGAGCCTTCAGTTGAGTTATTTAGAGACTTCTTCCATTTAAACCGTCACACTGAATTCACCGATGGCCCCAACACTGAATTGGGCGGTATGGCCATTTAGAAGAGGAAGGAGATCACTTATCCCCACGTCAAACTCCATACTCACCCCAAGGAGTGGAATGCAACTTGGTTTTATTGCAAGGATACCCCCCCTGACAATGAAAATCCCTTGCCTGGCTTCCGTCCGGAACGGCTCAGCAACACGCACCCGTTTCCACAAAGACTAAGCGCCAAGGAAAGAATTAAATACGCTCCGCAACTGTCCAAGCTCCGAGCTTTTATGGCCAACGGCTTAACGGGAATAGATCTTGCACGCTGTTGGATATCATGGAGCATACTGCCTCTGAGCCGGCGCTCCAGTTTGATGTGCAAGTATACTGATAGTGTCGATGACCCACTCCGACACACTAAAATCCAACTCCCCGATGATGAAGTCACAGAATGTGTAAAAAAGATGCTGAATGAACTGGAGCACCTCTGTGCTCAAACCGGTCTGCCTCCTTACTGCACCACCAACAAACCGCCAGCGGTAAGATTTTAATTGCTCTATTGTTGAACCGATTACTGCTTTATCTGTTTGACATTTAATTACTGCTGATCCAGGGCGATAATCCGTTTTGGAGCAAGAAGCTTTCGCAAGACAAAACGGAGAAAGCAGGGCGGCCAATCCGGCCCAAGACCAAGGTTATCAAGAAGCCAGCTCACAAGAGAAAAACCACCGCTTCATCTGATCCAGCTATTGATGACGATGTGGGTAACCCGGACCTTGAGGTAGAACTTGACTCGCTTGGCTTATTTTTTACACGCCTTATTGATGATGATGCTTGTCAGGACGACGCTGAAGCCAGCAATGCGGAATTCGTTGAGGTAACTATTCTCTCTTCCGATTCAGAAAATCTTGCCTTTGCCAAAATTTCGACAGGCAAACCGGAAAGTTAAATTTTTTCATCCTCTTGCTTATTTGGATCCTAAATTTCTTATGAAGACTCAGCAACATGAAGCTCGCCGCACAACCCGGCACAGTGGCCAGGCAGTTACCTCCACCGGTTTACCAAACAGTCCGGTTCGAAAACGCCGCTCTGAGGTCTCTGACCTTTTTATTGATTTACATCCTAAAGCGGGTTTATTCCGTCAACCTCTTAACCCATCCGACTCCGATTATCAGGTTACTTCTCATTCATCTTCTGGTGAATCGTCGGCCACTCAGCTGCCACCGTTAAAAACGGTTCTTGGGTAAGCTAAGTTGAACATCTACTTCCAGTACACTATGTAATGGCTTATGCTTTTCCTTGACTCTTTGATTTTCTTTCAGGGCCAAACCTAAACCGAGCAAGAAAGCCCGCCTGGATAAAGCGGCTGAAGAAGATGTAGCCCCAGAACATGACAAAACGCCAGATCTTGAAGCATTTGCTCCTGAGGATATTCCCAATGATCCTCCTTTACAAGACGATGCTATTCCCGAAGAGAGGCCTATTAATACTTCAGTCTCTGCTGACCCGCCTGTCAGCTCCGTCCGGATTGAGAAATCCCACAGTCCTGCTGACAAACCGATCACACTAACACAAACCGGCGAGTCCAAAGATGATGATGTTGTGATTACCGGTGTAGACCGCTTTGAACCCGGGAATCCTGTCACCTTAACCAAGCATACCATAAAAGAGGATTTTTCCGCTCTGAATAAAGAAAAATGGGATGTTGAACTGGAGACATATGCTGCTCTGAGTGCCCAAGATCTTCATTCCGGCTATCTAAACCGGCTTTATACTAGCCGTGATTGTGAAGCTGGTCTGGTAAAAATGATGAGGGATAAATTTGAGGTAACTTACTTCTTTACTGACTGCCTTTGCATCAATCCTCCTAGCCCCCAAGGGTCGGTTTGTAGCCTTCGTCAACCGGGACTTGAATATGATCCTCAACACTTTTGAAATCCATTAATATAGCCCCCAAGGGCCGGTTTAACTTAGCAGAATTAGACCGGGGCTCCAACAGAAAACTACCCTTAGAACATAATTTTGAGCAAATAGCCATTAGCCCCCAAGTGCCAAGTTGAATACCTGTATTGAGCTTGGGACTTTGCAATCTAGTAACTTTTGAAAACTGAAGGTTCATTAGCCCCCAAGTATCAAGCGTATAACTTTGTTATGTGGTTGATACTTCAATTTCTTGGACCTCTTGTTTAAAGCTAAATGTTGTCTGTATGCAGGCTGAGGTGAGAATCAAGGAGGACCGGATTGCTGATTTGCAGGAGGCCTTGAAAACTCAACAAGCTGAAACAGACAAGGCAAAGGAAGAATTAACCAGCGCCTTGAACACCGCTGAACAGCTGAAGGAAGGCTTCAAGAAAGAGCGGGCTGACTGGGCCACTGAGAAGGCCGCTTTATCCAAAAGAGCGGAAAATGCTGAAGCTGCCCTTAAACCGGTGGCGGATGAACTGACGTCCGTAAAGCGGCAAATACACTCCATGACCGCTGCGATCTTTGGTAAGCTCCTTTTAACTTTTGTGATAATTTGAACCTGCTGTAGCGTAAATCCGGTTTGAAACCGTCCCTATATTTTTGTAGGCACACGCATCGGGCACTTAGGAAACGATGTGCGGAAGAAACTGAAGGCTGCCTACACCTTAGTGGAACAATTATATACCGGAGCCCAGCGGATCATCACCACAGCCTCTCATAACAACCCGGCACCTTCTTTAATCCAGGACACTCTTAACAGGTTGTCGATGCTTCCGGCCCGGATGGAGGAGCTGAAGAGATCTGCTGCTCGAACCGGAGCTATTAATGCCTTGATCCGGGCAAAGGCATGGGTGCCAGATTTCGACCCTGTGGAAGCATCTCAAGGCTATCCCAGCCTGAAGGAAGATGGCTCTGAATTCAACGAAGAGGATTTAAGGGCAATAAATCGTGCAGTGCGCCCTCTAGCTTGTCAGCTAGCTGAAGAGGCAGACTTGACGCATTATCAAGCACAATACAATAACCAGAACAAGCGAGTGCCTGCCCCAACTCTTGAAGCGGAGAATCTGATCCCTCCAATCCGTAAGCACACTTACGCTCCTGATATTGAACCATCTTCCCTGATACATGAAGAGGCTGTTTTCCAAGCTTTAATGGGAATCGATTGGACCACTGTTGATTTCCAGCCAATGGGTAGGGATGAAGAAGCTGAAGCGGATGATGACGAGGAGCAGGCCTAAACCGGGAGCCGGTTTGTATAGCTGTCCTTGGAATCTTTCCAAAATAACAAATGATCTTTATTCGGGCATCGTGTTGCCTTGTAACAGGATAGTTAATACTTCTATCTTGAATATGCCTTCGTGCATAAGTATTGAAGCTTTTGTTCGAAAAAACCTCCATTCATATTTCCTGCAATCAGAAAAATTTGAACTTCGGTGGCGGTTATACCGCCAGCCGGTTTATGATCTTGATATGTGTATCAGTAATGTAACAAATAGGTGATACAAGATACCTGCCATGTCTTGGCATGAAGCTGGTTTAGCCAAGCTTTTGAAGCGGAGGTTTTATAAACCATTACCGTCAACAAGGGGGGAGAAAACAGCTCCCGCATAGACCGTCAATAAACCGGGCATACTTCTCCGGATTAAAGGGGAATCAAATCCATAGGCTGAACCGGAAAAAAATGTGTTTGTTGTCATAAAAGGAATCCAACAAAAAACTAAGAACAAACAAGCCATGAAAATACCATGGAAACCAAGGCAATGATAAAAACCATTTGCAAAAATATGCTATACTTGTTGGAAATATGCCCTAGAGGCAATAATAAAAGTATTATTATATTTCATTGTTCATGATAATTGTCTTTTATTCATGCTATAACTGTATTATCCGGAAATCGTAATACACGTGTGAATACTTAGACCACACTATGTCCCTGGTAAGCCTCTAGTTGACCAGCTCGTTGTGATCAACAGATAGTCATGGTTTCCTGACTATGGACATAGGATGTCGTTGATAACGGGATCACATCATTAGGAGAATGATGTGATGGACAAGACCCAATCCTAAGCATAGCATAAAAGATCGTGTAGTTCATTTTGCTAGAGCTTTGCAAGTGTCAAGTATCTCTTCCTTCGACCATGAGATCGTGTAACTCCCGGATACCGTAAGAGTGCCTTGGGTGTATCAAACGTCACAACGTAACTGGGTGACTATAAAGGTGCATTACAGGTATCTCCGAAAGTAGCTGTTGGGTTGACACGGATCGAGACTGGGATTTGTCACTCCGTATGACGGAGAGGTATCTCTGGGCCCACTCGGTAATGCATCATCATAATGAGCTCAATGTGACCAAGGTGTTGGACACGGGATCATGCATTACGGTACGAGTAAAGTGACTTGCCGGTAACGAGACTGAACAAGGTATTGGGATACCGACGATCGAGTCTCGGGCAAGTAACGTACCGATTGACAAAGGGAATTGCATACAGGGTTTGATCGAATCCTCGACATAGTGGTTCATCCAATGACAACATCGAGGAGCATGTGGGAGCCATCATGGGTATCCAGATCCCGCTGATGGTTATTGACTGAGAGTGTCTCGGTCATGTCTGCATGTCTCCCGAACCCGTAGGGTCTACACACTTAAGGTTCGGTGACGCTAGGGTTATGAAGATATGTATATGCAGAAACCCGAATGTTGTTCGGAGTCCCGGATGAGATCCCGGACGTCACGAGGAGTTTCGGAATGGTCCGGAGGTAAAGAATTATATATAGGAAGTGCTGTTTCGGGCATCGGGACAAGTTTCGGGGTTATCGGTATTGTAGCGGGACCACCGGAAGGGTCCCGGGGGTCCACCGGGTGGGGCCACCTATCCCGGGGGGCCACATGGGCTGTAGGGGATGCGCCTTGGCCATCATGGGCCAAGGGCACCAGCCCCTATAGGCCCATGCGCCTAGGGTTTCCCCCTAGGAGGAGTCCTAGTGGTGGAAGGCACCCCTAGGTGCCTTGGGGGGGGAGGGAAACCTCCCCTAGGCTGCCGCCCCCCCCCCTAGTAGATCTCATCTACTAGGGCCGGCGCCCCCCTGGCACCCCTATATATAGTGGGGGAGAGGAGGGACTTCACACACCAGCCCCTGGCGCCTCCACCTCCCCCCGTTACGTCTCTCCCTCGTAGTCTCGGCGAAGCCCTGCTGCTGTGACGCCCTGCATCCACCACCACGCCGTCGTGCTGCTGGATCTTCATCAACCTCTCCTTCCCCCTTGCTGGATCAAGAAGGAGGAGACGTCTCCCGTCCCGTACGTGTGTTGAACGTGGAGGTGCCGTCCGTTCGGCGCTGGTCATCGGTGATTTGGATCACGTCGAGTACGACTACATCATCACCTTGCAAGCTTCCGCACGCGATCTACAAGTGGTATGTAGATGCAAACTCTCTCCCTAGACTCGTTGCTTAGATGAACTCATAGATGGATCTTGGTGAAACCATAGGAAAAATTTTAATTTTCTGCAACGTTCCCCAACAGTGGCATCATGAGCTAGGTCTATGCGTAGTTCTCTTTGCACGAGTAGAACACAACTTTGTTGTGGGCATGGATTTTGTCATCTTACTTGCCTCTACTAGTCTTTTCTTGCTCAACGGTATTGTGGGATGAAGCGGCCCGGACCAACCTTACACGTACGCTTACGTGAGACCGGTTCCACCGATTGACATGCACTAGTTGCATAAGGTGGCTGGCGGGTGTCTGTCTCTCCCACCTTAGTTGGAGCGGAATCGATGAACAGGGCCCTTATGAAGGGTAAATAGAAGTTGACAAAATCACGTTGTGGTGATTCGTAGGTAAGAAAACGTTCTTGCTAGAACCCAATTGCAGCCACGTAAAAGATGCAACAACAATTAGAGGACGTCTAACTTGTTTTTGCAGCGATTGATCATGTGATGTGATATGGCCAGAAGTTGTGATGAATGATGAATTGTGATGTATGAGATCATGTTCTTTGTAATAGGATTCACGACTTGCATGTCGATGAGTATGACAACCGGCAGGAGCCATAGGAGTTGTCATTATTTTTTGTATGACCTGCGTGTCATTGAATAACGTCATGTAAACTACTTTACTTTATTGCTAAACGTTAGTCATAGAAGTAGAAGTAGTCGTTGGTGTGACAACTTCATGAAGACACGATGATGGAGATCATGATGATGGAGATCATGGTGTCAAGCCGGTGACAAGATGATCATGGAGCCCCGAAGATGAAGATCAATGGAGCTATATGATATTGGCCATATCATGTCACAACTATATAATTGCATGTGATGTTTATTATGTATTATGCATCTTGTTTACTTAGGACGACGGTAGTAAATAAGATGATCCCTTATAAAATTTCAAGAAGTGTTCTCCCCTAACTGTGCACCGTTGCTACAGTTCGTCGCTTCTAAGCACCACATGATGATCGGGTGTGATGGATTCTTACGTTCACATACAACGGGTGTAAGACAGTTTTACACAGCAAAAACACTTAGGGTTAACTTGACGAGCCTAGCATGTGCAGACATGGCCTCGGAACACGGAGACCGAAAGGTCGAACACGAGTCGTATGGAAGATACGATCAACATGAGAATGTTCACCGACGATGACTAGTCCGTCTCACGTGATGATCGGACACGGCCTAGTCGACTCGGATCGTGTAACACTTAGATGACTAAAGGGATGTCTAATCTAAGTGGGAGTTCATAATTTGATTAGAACTTTATTATCATGAACTTAGTCTAAAACCTTTGCAAATATGTCTTGTAGATCAATGGCCAACGCTAACGTCAACATGAACTTCAACGCGTTCCTAGAGAAAACCAAGCTGAAAGATGATGGCAGCAACTATACGGACTGGGTCCGGAACCTGAGGATCATCCTCATAGCTGCCAGGAAACAATATGTCCTAGAAGGACCGCTAGGTGACGCTCCCGTCCTAGAGAACCAAGACATTATGAATGCTTGGCAAACTCGCGCTGATGATTACTCCCTCGTTCAGTGCGGCATGCTTTACAGCTTAGAACCGGGGCTCCAAAAGCGTTTTGAGCATCACGGAGCATATGAGATGTTCGAAGAGCTGAAACTAGTTTTTCAAGCTCATGCCCGGGTCGAGAGATATGATGTCTCCGACAAGTTCTACAGTTGTAAGATGGAGGAAAACAGTTCTGTCAGTGAGCACATCCTGAAGATGTCTGGGTTGCACAACCGTATGACCCAGCTGAACATTAACCTCCCAAATGAGGTGGTCATTGACAGAATCCTCCAGTCGCTCCCACCAAGCTACAAGAGCTTTGTGATGAGCTACAACATGCAGGGAATGGAAAAGACCATTCCTGAAGTGTTCTCGATGCTGAAGTCAGCAGAGGCTGAAATCAAGAAAGAACATCAAGTGTTGATGGTAAATAAGACCACTAAGTTCAAGAAGGGCAAGGGTAAGAAGAACTTCAAGAAGGACGGCAAAGATGTTGCCGCGCCTGGTAAGCCAGTTACCGGGAAGAAGTCAAAGAATGGACCCAAGCCTGAGACTGAGTGCTTTTATTGCAAGGGGAAGGGTCACTGGAAGCGGAACTGCCCCAAATACTTAGCGGGAAAGAAGGCCGGCAACACCAAAGGTATATTTGATATACATGTGATTGATGTGTACCTTACCAGTAATCGTAGTAACTCCTGGGTATTTGATACCGGTGCCGTTGCTCATATTTGTAACTCACAGGAGGAGCTGCGGAATAAACGGAGACTGGCAAAGGACGAGGTGACGATGCGCGTCGGGAATGGTTCCAGAGTCGATGTGATCGCCGTCGGCACGCTGCCTCTACATTTACCTACGGGATTAGTTTTGAACCTTAATAATTGTTATTTAGTGCCAAGTTTGAGCATGAACATTGTATCAGGATCTCGTTTAATACGAGATGGCTACTCATTTAAGTCTGAGAATAATGGTTGTTCGATTTATATGAGAGATATGTTTTATGGTCATGCTCCGATGGTCAATGGTTTATTCCTAATGAATCTCGAGCGTAATATTACACATGTTCATAGTGTAGATGCCAAAAGATTTAAAGTTGATAACGATAGTCCCACATACTTGTGGCACTGCCGCCTTGGTCACATTGGTGTCAAGCGCATGAAGAAGCTCCATGCCGATG
This sequence comes from Triticum aestivum, assembly GCF_018294505.1. Lineage (NCBI taxonomy): Eukaryota > Viridiplantae > Streptophyta > Magnoliopsida > Poales > Poaceae > Triticum > Triticum aestivum. The sequence goes on along the minus strand of NC_057795.1, from coordinate 143,352,960 downwards.
GACTTTTAGAGTCTCTTGATTATGAATCGTTTGACACGTGCGAACCATGCCTCTTGGGCAAAATGACCAAGACTCCGTTCTCCGGAACAATGGAGCGAGCAACCAACTTGTTGGAAATCATACATACCGATGTGTGCGGTCCAATGAGCGTTGAGGCTCGCGGAGGATATCGTTATGTTCTCACTCTCACAGATGACTTGAGTAGATATGGGTATGTCTACTTAATGAAACACAAGTCTGAGACCTTTGAAAAGTTCAAGGAATTTCAAAATGAGGTGGAGAATCAACGTGACCGAAAGATAAAATTCTTACGATCAGATCGTGGAGGAGAATACCTAAGTCACGAATTTGGTACACACTTAAAGAAATGTGGAATCGTTTCACAGCTCACGCCGCCTGGAACACCTCAGCGAAACGGTGTGTCCGAACGTCGTAATCGCACTCTATTGGATATGGTGCGGTCTATGATGTCTCTTACCGATTTACCGCTATCATTTTGGGGATACGCTCTAGAGACAGCTACATTCACTTTAAATAGGGCACCGTCTAAATCCGTTGAGACGACACCGTATGAATTATGGTTTGGAAAGAAACCTAAGCTGTCGTTTCTAAAAGTTTGGGGATGCGAAGCTTATGTCAAGAAACTTCAACCTGAAAAGCTCGAACCCAAGTCGGAAAAATGCGTATTCATAGGATACCCTAAGGAAACTGTAGGGTATACCTTCTACTTAAGATCCGAAGGCAAGATCTTTGTTGCCAAGAATGGATGCTTTCTGGAAAAAGAGTTTCTCTCGAAAGAAGTAAGTGGGAGGAAAGTAGAACTCGATGAAGTACTACCTCTTGAGCAGGATAGTGACGCAGCACAGGAAACCGTTCCTGTGATGCCCACACCAACTGAAGAGGAAAACCATGATAATGATCAAGGTACTTCGGATCAAGTTACTGCTGAACTTCGTAGGTCCACAAGGACACGTTCCGCACCAGAGTGGTACGGCAACCCTGTCCTGGAAATCATGTTGTTAGACAACAATGAACCTTCGAACTATGAAGAAGCAATGGCGGGCCCGGATTCCAACAAATGGCTTGAAGCCATGAAATCCGAGATAGAATCCATGTATGAAAACAAAGTATGGACTTTGACAGACTTGCCCGATGATCGGCGAGCGATAGAAAACAAATGGATCTTTAAAAGGAAGACGGACGCGGATGGTAATGTTACCATCTATAAAGCTCGACTTGTCGCTAAGGGTTATCGACAGGTTCAAGGGATTGACTACGACGAGACATTCTCTCCCGTAGCGAAGCTAAAGTCCGTCCGAATCATGTTAGCAATTGCCGCATACTATGATTATGAGATATGGCAGATGGACGTCAAAACAGCATTCCTTAACGGGCATCTTAAGGAAGAACTGTATATGATGCAGCCGGAAGGTTTTGTCGATCCTCGGAACGCTAACAAAGTATGCAAGCTCCAGCGATCCATTTATGGACTGGTGCAAGCATCTCGGAGTTGGAACATTCGCTTTGATGAGATGATCAAAGCGTTTGGGTTTATGCAGACTTATGGAGAAGCCTGCGTTTACAAGAAAGTGAGTGGGAGCTCTGTAGCATTTCTCATATTATATGTAGATGACATACTCCTGATGGGAAATAATATAGAATTTCTGGACAGCATTAAGGCCTACTTGAATAAGTGTTTTTCAATGAAGGACCTTGGAGAAGCTGCTTATATATTAGGCATCAAGATCTATAGAGATAGATCGAGACGCCTCATAGGTCTTTCACAAAGCACATACCTTGATAAGATTTTGAAGAGATTCAGAATCGATCAGTCCAAGAAGGGGTTCTTGCCTATGTTACAAGGTATGAGACTGAGCTCAGCTCAGTCACCGACCACGGCAAAAGATAAAGAAGAGATGAGTGTCATCCCCTATGCTTCAGCCATAGGATCTATTATGTATGCCATGCTGTGTACCAGACCCGATGTAAACCTTGCCGTAAGTTTGGTAGCAAGATACCAAAGTAATCCCGGCAAGGAACACTGGACAGCGGTCAAGAATATCCTGAAGTACCTGAAAAGGACAAAGGACATGTTTCTCGTTTATGGAGGAGACGAAGAGCTCGTCATAAAGGGTTACGTCGACGCTAGCTTCGACTCAGATCTGGATGACTCTAAGTCACAAACCGGATACGTGTATATGTTGAATGGTGGAGCAGTAAGCTGGTGCAGCTGCAAGCAGAGCGTCGTGGCGGGATGTACGTGTGAAGCGGAGTACATGGCAGCCTCGGAGGCATCACATGAAGCAATTTGGGTGAAGGAGTTCATCACCGACCTAGGAGTCATACCCAATGCGTCGGGGCCAATCAAACTCTTCTGTGACAACACTAGAGCAATTGCCCTCGCAAAGGAGCCCAGGTTTCACAAGAAGACCAGGCACATCAAGCGTCGTTTCAACTCCATCCGTGAAAATGTTCAAGATGAAGACATAGAGATTTGCAAAGTGCACACGGATCTGAATGTCGCAGATCCGCTGACTAAACCTCTCTCGCGTGCAAAACATGATCAACACCAGAACTATATGGGTGTTCGATTCATCACAATGTAACTAGATTGGTGACTCTAGTGCAAGTGGGAGACTGTTGGAAATATGCCCTAGAGGCAATAATAAAAGTATTATTATATTTCATTGTTCATGATAATTGTCTTTTATTCATGCTATAACTGTATTATCCGGAAATCGTAATACACGTGTGAATACTTAGACCACACTATGTCCCTGGTAAGCCTCTAGTTGACCAGCTCGTTGTGATCAACAGATAGTCATGGTTTCCTGACTATGGACATAGGATGTCGTTGATAACGGGATCACATCATTAGGAGAATGATGTGATGGACAAGACCCAATCCTAAGCATAGCATAAAAGATCGTGTAGTTCGTTTTGCTAGAGCTTTGCAAGTGTCAAGTATCTCTTCCTTCGACCATGAGATCGTGTAACTCCCGGATACCGTAAGAGTGCCTTGGGTGTATCAAACGTCACAACGTAACTGGGTGACTATAAAGGTGCATTACAGGTATCTCCGAAAGTAGCTGTTGGGTTGACACGGATCGAGACTGGGATTTGTCACTCTGTATGACGGAGAGGTATCTCTGGGCCCACTCGGTAATGTATCATCATAATGAGCTCAATGTGACCAAGGTGTTGGACACGGGATCATGCATTACGGTACGAGTAAAGTGACTTGCCGGTAACGAGACTGAACAAGGTATTGGGATACCGACGATCGAGTCTCGGGCAAGTAACGTACCGATTGACAAAGGGAATTGCATACAGGGTTTGATCGAATCCTCGACATAGTGGTTCATCCGATGACAACATCGAGGAGCATGTGGGAGCCATCATGGGTATCCAGATCCCGCTGATGGTTATTGACTGAGAGTGTCTCGGTCATGTCTGCATGTCTCCCGAACCCGTAGGGTCTACACACTTAAGGTTCGGTGACGCTAGGGTTATGAAGATATGTATATGCAGAAACCGGAATGTTGTTTGGAGTCCCGGATGAGATCCCGGACGTCACAAGGAGTTCCGGAATGGTCCGGAGGTAAAGAATTATATATAGGAAGTGCTGTTTCGGGCATCGGGACAAGTTTCGGGGTTATCGGTATTGTACCGGGACCACCGGAAGGGTCCCGGGGGTCCACCGGGTGGGGCCACCTGTCCCGGGGGGCCACATGGGCTGTAGGGGATGCGCCTTGGCCATCATGGGCCAAGGGCACCAGCCCCTATAGGCCCATGCGCCTAGGGTTTCCCCCTAGGAGGAGTCCTAGTGGTGGAAGGCACCCCTAGGTGCCTTGGGGGGGAGGGATACCTCCCCTAGGCCGCCCCCCCCCTAGTAGATCTCATCTACTAGGGCCGGTGCCCCCCCTGGCACCCCTATATATAGTGGGGGAGAGGAGGGACTTCACACACCAGCCCCTGGCGCCTCCACCTCCCCCCGTTACGTCTCTCCCTCGTAGTCTCGGCGAAGCCCTGCTGCTGTGACGCCCTGCATCCACCACCACGCCGTCGTGCTGCTGGATCTTCATCAACCTCTCCTTCCCCCTTGCTGGATCAAGAAGGAGGAGACGTCTCCCGTCCCGTACGTGTGTTGAACGCGGAGGTGCCGTCCGTTCGGCGCTGGTCATCGGTGATTTGGATCACGTCGAGTACGACTACATCATCACCTTGCAAGCTTCCGCACGCGATCTACAAGTGGTATGTAGATGCAAACTCTCTCCCTAGACTCGTTGCTTAGATGAACTCATAGATGGATCTTGGTGAAACCGTAGGAAAAATTTTAATTTTCTGCAACGTTCCCCAACAATACTGAGCTGATCAGATGGTATTACCATGGTCGGACAGGACCAAGCCCCCAATAGGAGTGACAATGATTCAAGTCAGCCAGGTCCCCAAATGATTCGTGGCATATATGCCAGATCAAGAGGCGTGGCAACGGTTCGGGTTCGACCAAGCCCCCAAGTGATTTTGTGGCCTTAGGCCGACCAAGAGGCGTGACTGGTTCAGACTTGACCATGTCCCCAAGTGATTTGGTGGCTGTTGCCTATCAAAAGGTGTCGCGTTGGTTCGGACACGACCAAGGCCCCCAGTGATGTATAAAAAGCAAATGTCAAGGGGTAAACCGGAGTCCGCTTTAAAAACAGAGCCACTCCATGTAACCACGCATGATAAGAAAGACAGAGACCCTGCTTTAGCTGAGGCTCCGGTTTTATTATATCAAAGATAACATATACACTATCATGATATGTACATAGATAGAGCCGATGGCTCAAGTGTAGTAAGGCCGAAGATGAGCTATATTCCACGGCCTGTTGGTCTCCTCCTCTGATGTACGTGAGTCTTTATGCTCTCGAATATCAATCAGATAGTACGACCCATTGTGCAGATTCTTGCTGACCACGAAAGGTCCCTCCCAAGGTGGGGATAACTTGTGCATATCTGTTTGGTCTTGGATGAGCCGAAGCACCAAATCTCCTTCTTGCAAAGTTTTGGTTCTAACCCGGCGACTGTGATAGCGACGAAGATCTTGTAGGTAAATCGCCGAACGGGCAGCTGCTATATCACACTCCTCGTCCAATAGGTCCAAAGCGTCTTGCCGTGCTGTCTCATTGTCCGCTTCGACATAAGTTGCCACCCGAGGCGAATCATGCCGGATATCACTAGGGAGAACTGCCTCTGCTCCGTAGACCATGAAAAATGGCGTGTATCCTGTGGATCGGTTTGGCGTAGTATTGATACTCCATAGCACAGATGGTAGCTCTTCAACCCAACATCCTGGTGTTCTTTGTAATGGGACCATAAGCCGGGGTTTGATGCCTCGCAAGATATCTTGATTAGCTCGTTCTGCCTGTCCATTGGACTGGGGGTGTGCCACTGACGACACGTCAAGCCGGATATGCTCACGTTCACAGAACTCCTTCATAGCGCCCTTAGATAAATTGGTACCATTGTCAGTAATGATACTGTGTGGAAAGCCAAACCGGAAAATCACCTTTTTGATGAACTGCACCGCTGTTGCTGCATCACACTTGCTGACAGGCTCCGCTTCAACCCACTTGGTAAATTTGTCAACTGCCACCAAAAGGTGGGTTTTCTTATCCTTGGATCTTTTAAAAGGTCCGACCATATACAGCCGCCAACTTGCAAACAGCCACGTTATTGGGATCATCCTCAATTCTTGAGCCGGCACATGAGCACGCCTTGAAAATTTCTGACATCCATCACACCATTTAACCAAGTCCTCCGCGTCAGCATGCGCTGTCAACCAGTAGAACCCGTGACGAAACGCCTTTGCCACCAGAGACTTTGAACCGGCATGGTGTCCACAATCCCCTTCATGGATTTCTCTTAAGATTTCACAGCCTTCCTCAGGAGAAACACAACGTTGAAACGGCCCTGATACACTGCGACGATGCAATTCACCATTGACAATCGTCATAGACTTGGATCGCCGAACTATCTGGCTGGCTAGAATCTCATCCTCTGGTAACTCCCCCCGGTTCATGTACATAAGATAAGGAACTGTCCAATCCGGAATAGCATGCAATGCTGCCACCAATTGAGCCTCCGGATCAGGAATAGCCAAATCCGCTTCACCTGGGAGCTTGACTGACGGGTTGTGCAGCACGTCCAGAAAGATATTAGGCGGGACCGGTTTGCGCTGAGAGCCCAACCGGCTTAAAGCGTCTGCCGCTTCATTCTTCCGACGGTCCACATGATCCACTTGATAACCCTGGAAGCAACCCGCAATATTATCCACTTCCCGACGATATGCAGTCATGAGCGGGTCCCTAGAATCCCAAGTGCCAGACACCTGTTGAACCACGAGATCCGAGTCACCGAAGCACTTAACCCAGCTTAAGTTCATCTCTTTAGCCATCCGGAAACCATGGAGCAAGGCTTCATACTCAGGTGCATTATTAGTGCAAGGGAACATTAAGCGGAGAACATAACAAAACTTATCGCCTCGTGGGGAAGTTAACACGACTCCAGCCCCCGAGCCTTCCAGTTGCCTGAATCCATCAAAATGAATAGTCCAATATGTGTGATCCGGCTTCTCCTCTGGTGCTTGTAACTCTGTCCAGTCATTGATGAAATCAACAAGTGCTTGAGACTTCACCGCCGTCCGAGGCACATACTTTAGTCCGTGTGGCCCAAGCTCTATAGCCCACTTGGCAATCCGGCCAGTCGCCTCCCGGTTCTGTATGATATCACCCAAGGGAGCTGAACTGACCACTGTGATGGGGTGCCCTTGAAAATACTGCTTCAACTTCCGACTGGCCATGAGAAAGACAATACCCAGTTTAACACCTTTCTTGACCATTTATCCATAAGTAATGTTATTCATCGCAATTAGTAATATTGTCTTGCTCTGTCCCATACTTTCTAGCTTCCTCCTAATAAGACTCACATTCTTTTTTCAACAGATGAGGTTCAAGTTGGATCTGAAAGATGATGCAACTAAACAAGCATGCACTCATGTTTTTCAGTCTGCTCTGTGACAGTATCGGTACCACCTTAGAAAATCTCACTTTGAAGGCAAGGCTAACAATGAAATCGCCCAAACATCTCCAGTGGAATATATTACAGATGAAGACTGGACAACCCTCGTTAAACACTGGTCTGATCCAAAGTATCAGGTAGGCTATATGTATTTGATCAGACCACATATTGAACTTGTATTTATGTATGTGCCTTACAAGTGTATCTTCTTCTAGGCTAACTGTTTGAAGAACAAAACCAACCATTCTAAAGTGAAATTCCAACAGACAATAGGATCTCGTAGCTATATTGTACACTGCGAGGCTCTTGTAAATAGCTGCTATTTCCTTCTTTTTTTTGTGCCATATTATCGTATCTATATTGACTTGTTCCAAATACAGAGGAAAGCCCGTGCGGACCAAAAAGAACCTGAACCGAATGCAGTCCAAATCTTCAAGCATTGCCACACCACCAAGATGAAGGGCATGAGAACACCAGCTCAAGCCGCTATTGTAAGTCCTTACTCCTCCTGCCTTGAACTGATTGGTACTGTGATGTGTTCATTTAACTACTTGGTTTGCAGCCAATGTCAGTTACTCTATTCACTTTTATACACTGTTGTCTTAACGTATCATTTCACCTTACATGGTTTAAAAGAGATGAAGGATATTCTTTTGGTCTTGATCTTTAATCTAGTTGTTATGTTCACGTGCGCACACAATGATAAAATAGCCTGTTTGTTTTATATCTGTTTGCCCATGATATGAATGATGTCATACTATGTTCATCCTACTTTAAACCATGTCTCTTTATCCTTAGATGTCAACGAATGTGAGGAAATAGACAATACAGTAGGCATGCTGCATGAACATATGTTCCAAAAATGATTTTATTATGTAGTTGGCACTACAATACATGCTAATGTATTACAGTAGTTCACCAAAATAAGTTATGTATAAATGTTTAACCTACTTTGTTTGTTTTTATCTCATTAGTAACTTATCTGGTACACTAACTACAAGTTCAAACTTTCAGGAAGCTATGGAACAAATGATTGAACAACCACAACCACCTGAAGGTGACGAGGCTACTACAGGCACAATGTCACCTCTTGCTGCAGTGCGTCAGTATCTCTCCACTAACAGTGCAAAAAGCACCTTCCTGTGTAATTCTAGGTTGGTTGTCAAGGTAACCTCGTCCAAATTGCCTACTGAACAAAATCTTCCTGCTAGACAGAGTGATATATCTGTGCTCCAGACACAAGTCCAATCCCTAATGGACATTGTTTCGGAAACAAGAATAGTGGTTGAGAAATGTCGTCAAGATATGAATGGTTTTGAAACCAGACTATCAGACATTTTGCTTTGTTGTTGAAGAGCAATGGCGGAAAAAAGGTGGAGATTGTGCTGCTCCATCAGATTCTACAGCCTGAAACATTAGCACTCAGTTCAAATGATCTGTGCTTCTATACATCTGATGGTGCTTTTATCTGGAAGGACTGTAAACTTTATGCCAGCAGGACTTTTGTTGTATGATTGGAATTTATTTTGTTGTGATACAACATTTATGATGCTGTCACAGGCTGCAGTAATTACGATGCTATTTTTGTATAGTGTAGGTTTATCTTAGTAATGTATTCGACCGAAAGCTTCGTAGGAGCCCAACATGCCAACATTCGTCGGGCCCATTCCAATTGGGCTAAAAACGATTACGGGCCGAAATTGGCATGTAGCCCACTAAAAATATCTGGGCTTAAATTAGCATAAGCTTTCAAATTTTTCTGGTAGGCCTGTGCCCATAGTGGGCCTTTAACATGCCTAAACATAATTTGGGCCCTCAGTAAAAATAGGCCGTTTAAAGGTGTAAATATCTCGAGCCCATAAAAAACATGGGCCTTTAATAGACCAAAAGTGAGATTGGGCCCTGATTGTGCCAAATAACCCACTGGACTTAGCAGGCCGAAATGGTGGCCCATTTACGATGCGGATATTTGACAGGCCGAAATTCGGGCCAGCCGTAAATGCGCCGACCTAATACATGGGCCTTTAACAGGCCGAAACTTCGGTCGGGCTAGATTATCGTCATTTTTATATGGGTTGTTAATGGGCCCGATACGATGTTGGGCCACATATGGCCCATGGTTTTCGTCCGGCGTTAACAGGCCGAAAATGACAACAGGCCAAAAGTGGCCCAAATCTATAGTGGGCCTCTAACAGGCCGAATGACAGACATGGCCGAATATGACCCAAATCCTTCACGGTCGTTTATGGGCCGAAAGTTTTGATGGCCTGTAAATGGGCCCAAGTGAAGCCGGACCTTTAACGGGCCGGAAATACACCGGGCCGTAATTCGGCCCAATTACTTAGCAAACTGTTAACATGCCAGAAGTGACCATGGGCCGCATTGATGACAAGTTTAGACCAGGCCGTTGACGGGCCGATTTGACAGAGAATGTTGGGCCTTTAGCTGGGCCGGCCCATTATGGTCTGCAGAATCTTCTGGGCCTTTAGCTGGGTCAGCCCATTGTGGTCCGCAAAATCTTGTGGGCCTTTAGCTGGGCCGGCCCATTATGGTCTGCTAAATTTTGTGGGCCTTTAGCTAGGCCGGCCCATTATGGTCCGCTAAATCTTATGGGCCTTCGGTTGGGCCGGCCCATTTAAACTTTGTGGGCCACTTTTAGGTCGGTCCACATGTCAACATATCATAGGCTCATCTCGACCGTTGGATGAGTGACACCTGTGCCAACGCGGAGCTGACACGTGGATCCGTTAGCCAATGAGAATTTTACACGTGGAAAATCGGCATTGGTCGTGGCTGTTAACGGGTTATCGGATCCAAAATCCGACCCAATAGCTTAACGGCGTTCCGTTACGGTGGATGCCACGTGTCGGTCACCCTTGACGAAAGCACTTCTGTGACGCGCGATTTATCGTCATGGAAGTGGACACTTCCGTGATGATAATTTTGGTAATGTCATGGAACACTTCTACGATAGCACATGTATGACTATCTTGATTCTGTCATAAATTTGTCATGGATGTACATGCATGACAAAAAACGTGACCTACTGTGACAAACACGTATCATCACAGAAGTGTATTTTTTTGTAGTGCATGTCTCTTACCGATTTACCACTATCGTTTTGGGGTTATGCATTAGAGACAATTGCATTCACGTTAAATAGGGCACCGTCTAAATCCGTTGAGACGACACCGTATGAACTGTGGTTTGGCAAAAAACCTAATTTGACATTTCTTAAAGTTTGGGGTTGTGACACTTATGTCGAAAGGCTTAAGCCTGATAAGCTCGAACCCAAAGCGGAGAAGTGCATCTTCATAGGATACCCTAGGGAAACAATTGGGTATGCCTTCTACCACAGATCCAAAAGCAAGGTCTTTGTTGCCAAGAATGGAACCTTTCTAGAGAAGGAGTTTCTCTCGAAAGAAGTGAGTGGGAGGAAAGTGGAACTTGATGAGGTAATTGTACCTTCTCTAAATTTGGAAAGTAGCTCATCAGAGAAATCCGTTCCCGTGATGCCTACACCGACTAGAGAGGAAGGTAATGATGATGATCATGAAACTTCAGATAAAGTTACTACTGGACCTTGTAGGTCGAACAGAGCGCGTTACGCACCAGAGTGGTACGGTAATCCTGTTCTGAAAGTCATGTTACTGGACCATGGCGAACCTACGAACTATGAAGAAGCTATGATGAGCCCAGATTCTGATAAATGGCTTGAGGCCATGAAATCTAAGATAGGATCCATGTATGAGAAAAAAGAGTGGACTTTGGTGGACTTGCCCGATGATCGGCGAGCCATAGAGAATAAATGGATCTTCAAGAAGAAGACTGACGCTGATGGTAATGTTACTGTCTACAAAGCTCGACTTGTCGCGAAAGGTTTTCGTCAAGGTCAAGTGGTTGACTATAGTGGGACCTTCTCACTCGTAGCAATGCTTAAGTCTATCTGAATCATGTTAGCAATTGCCACACTTAATGATTATAAAATCTGGCAAATGGACGTCAAAACTGCATTCCTTAATGGATATCTTAGAGAAGAGTTGTATATGATGCAACCAGAAGGTTTTGTCGATCCTAAAGGTGCTAACAAAGTGTGTAATGTCCAGCGATCCATCTATGGACTTGTGCAAGCATCTCGGAGTTGGAATATACACTTTGATGAAGTGATCAAATGGTTTTATACAGACTTATGGTGAAGCCTCTATTTACAAGAAAGTGAGTGGGAGCTCTGTAGCATTTCTAATATTATATGTAGATGACATGTTGTTGATTGGAAATGATATAGAATTTCTGGAAAACATAAAAGGATACTTGAATAAGAATTTTTCAATGAAAGACCTCAATGAAGCTGCTTATATATTAGGCATCAAGATCTTTAAAGATATATCAAGACGCTTGATAAGATTTTTCAATGAGTACATACCTTGGAAAGATATTGAAGAAGTTCAAAATGCATCAGTCAAAGAAGGAGTTCTTGCCTGTATTGTAAGGTGTGATGTTGAGTAAGACTCAAAGCCCGACCACGGCATAAGATAGAGAGAGAATGAAAGTCATTCCCTATGCCTTAGCCATAGGTTCTATAAAGTATGCCATGCTGTGTACCAGACCTATTGTGTACCTTGCCATGAGTTTGGCAAGGGGGTACAATAGTGATCCAAGAGTAGATCACTAGACAACGGTCAAAATTATCAATAGAGGACTAAGGAAATCTTTCTTGGTTATGGAGGTGACAAAGAGTTCGTCGTAATGGGTTATGTCGATGCAAGCTTTGACACTAATCCAGATGACTCTGAGTCTCAATCTAGATAAATATTGAAAGTGGGAGAAATTAGCTAGAGTAGCTCCGTGTAGAGCATTGTAAACATAGAAATTTGCAAAGTACATACATATCTGAATGTGGCAGACCCGGTTACTAAACCTCTCTCACAAGCAAAACATGATTACACCTTAGTACTCTTTGGGTGTTATTCACATAGCGATGTGAACTAGATTATTGACTCTAGTGAACTCTTTGGGTATTGGTCACATGGTGATGTGAACTATGGGTGTTAATCACATGACAATGTGAACTACTCCCTCTGTTCAGAATTAGTCGTCCAAGAAATAAATGTATCTAGATGTATTTTAGTTGTAGATACATCCATGTTTGTGACAAGTAATTCCGAATGGAAGGAGTAGATTATTGACTCTAGTGCAAGTGGCAGACTGAAGGAAATATGCCCTAGAGGCAATAATAAAGTTGTTATATCATATTTCCCTATTCATGATAAAGGTTTATTATTCATGCTAGAATTGTATTGATCGGAAACCTTGATACATGTGTGAATACATAAACAAACACCGTGTCCCTAGTGAGCCTCTACTAGACTAGCTCGTTGATCAAAGATGGTTAAGGTTTCCTAACCATAGACATGTGTTGTCATTTGATAACGGGATCACATCATTAGGAGAAAGATGTGATGGACAAGACCCATCCGTTAGCTTAGCATAATGACCGTTCAGTTTTACTGCTATTGCTTTCTTCATGTCAAATACATATTCCTTCGACTATGAGATTATGCAAATCCTGGATACCGGAGGAATGCCTTGTGTGCTATCAAATGCCACAATGTAACTGGGTGATCATATGCTCTACAGGTATCTCCGAAGGTGTTTGTTGAGTTGGCACAGATCAAGAGTAGGATTTGTCACTCCGAGTATCGGAGAGGTATCTCTGGCCCCTCTCGGTAATACACATCATAAGCTTGCAAGCAAATGACTAAGGAGTTAGTCACGAGGTGATGTATTATGGAACGAGTAAAGAGACTTGCCGGTAATGAGATTGAACTAGGCATGAAGATACCGATGATCAAATATCGGGAAAGTAACATACCGATGGACAAAGGGAGTTACGTATGTTGTCATTACGGTTAGAAGATAAAGATCTTCATAGAATATTTAGGAGCTAATATGAGCATCAAGGTTTCGCTATTGGTTATTGATCGGAGATGTGTCTCGGTCATGTCTATATAGTTCTCGAACCCGTAGGGTCCGCACGCTTAACGTTCGATGACGATATTGTATTATCTGAGTTATGTGATTTGATGCCCGAATGTTGTTCGGAGTCTCTGATGAGATCGCGGACATGACGAGGAGTCTTGAAATGGTCGAGAGGTAAAGATTGACATATAGGAGATAGTATTTGGACACCAGAAGTGTTCCGGAGTGTATCGGGTATTTATCGGAGTACCGGAGGGGTTACCGGAAACCCCGGGGGAGGTATATGGGCCATCTGGACCATAAGAGGGGAGCACACCAGCCCACAAGGGGTGGCGCGCCCCCCTTGGCATGTGGACGAATTGGAGATGGAAAAAGTGGGGTTTGGCTCCCCTTCTTTTCTCTCTTCCCCCTTCCTTTCTTCTCCGGTGGAAAAAGGAAAGGGGGGCGCCACTCGGGGAAACCCCAAGTAGGATTTGGATCCTACTTGGGGCACCCCCTGGCTGCCTCTCCTCCCCTCCCACCTATATATATGTGGGGAGGGGGGGCGCTTAGAACACAAAACATCAATTGTTAGCCGTGTGTGGCGCCCCCCTCCACAGTTTACACCACCGGTCATATTCTTGCGGTGCTTAGGCGAAGCCCTGCGAGGGACGTCACCGAGCTGAACATGTGTAGAACTCGGAGGTGTCGTACATTCGATAATCGATCGATGGAGCGCTAAGAAAGTTTGACTACATCAACCGCGTTGTGAAACACTTCCGCTTACGATTTATGAGGGTACGTAGACACACTCTCCCCCTCGTTGCTATGCATCTCCTTGGATAGATCATTGCGTGTGCGTAGATTTTTTTTGTTTTCCATGCAACGTTTCGCAACACATATGGGCCGGCCTAGGAGGAGAAGTGTCATGGTGGGCGCACGGCAGATGCCAAGGGATGGCTAAAGAGAGGAGGAGGCTCGAGGGCGCTGGTGGGCTTCGGAGGCGAGGTTAATATGCGCGGGCGTGGGACGCCGGACATACCCAAGTTTGGGGCTCTCCGGATAGATAACCCCCCTAGTCCTGCCGAGTTTAGTTGGATGGTCGATAATACAAAGTGTCACATCCTAGCTAGCCATGCATTAGAGTGTTGCATCATGTTTACTCTTTCATCAGAAACTTGAAATGGGGATCTGTGAAACCCTCAGAATCTTTTTGAAAATGATCCAAATAAAAATTTCTCCAAAAAGGTCCAAGAAAATGCTCATGTTGCTCTCTGAAAATATTGGACAGAGATAATAATCAAACCAATATTTTTAAGAGCTCATAGGTATTTATTTTGGGCATTTGGAATTAATGCATAAATATTTGCTTTGGAAATATATTAATTATATCTATTAATATATGTCCAAATATTATGCCATTTATAAAGGAGCTTTGGAATAATATATATAGCTCCTGCAAAAATTGGCATAAGTTAAATAAATGATTTAATATGTATTTTTTAAATCAAAACAAATGTCAGAAATTAGAAAAACAGAAATAAATAACAGGAGGAGCTTACCTGGGCCCCTCCACTGTGCGGCCCAGCCAGCTGGCCGGCCCAGCCGGCAGCCGGCCCAGCCCATCTCCCTCCTCTGTCGTCTTCGTCCCGACAGAGGGAGGGGAGTGTGGCCGGCGCGCGCGCGCGCCACCGCGCCACGCCACCTCTCTCCTTGCCTGCCTGCCCTCCCCTCCTTGCCTCGATGCCCTGGACGACGCCACGCCTCCCCCCTGCTCTCTCTCACTCTCCCCCGGCTCTTCCCTCCTCTCCCTCGCTCTCTCTCTCACACGGCCGAACACCCCCGTCGCCGCCGTTCGCCATAGCAGCCGTCTCCGGCCACCCCTCGCTTCCCCGACTAGCTCAGAAGCTCCGCCACGACCCCCTCTTCCTCCCCACCGCTCCACAGCTCCCCGGAAGCCCTGCATCGCCGCCACGTCGCCGTTCCCCTCTTCGGGCTCCGACCATCGTCGCCGTCGAATTCGTCGTCTCCAGCGCGTCCCCGAGCCCGCTAACCATCCCTGCAGCCCCGCGGTGAGCCCCCGGATCGTTTCCCCCTTCTCCCCTGGTCTCTCCCGACCTCTAGGCCCTAGCCCCACCTTGGCCGAGAGCTCCACGCCGCCGGCGATGTCGCCGTCGTGGCCACGGTCACCGTAGCACCCAACCGAGCACACTATCGTGCTCCACACCTCACTAGGAGTACGCAGCACGCACTAACGCCTCCCCAAACCCCCTGCAACACCGATCCCGACCGCACCCGAACTCCGGCGGCCGCAGCCGAGCTCGCCGCCGTCGACTCCGGCCACCCCAGGCCCAGCCACCACCACCGTTCGACGCGCGGGAGCAAGAGCTTTCCAACGAGCCCAAGCACGGCCTCTCCCGTGCCCTATAGCGCGATTCCGCATCGCGCCGCCGTCTCGGGCCTCGCCGGCGTCACGTCGCCGGTGGGTTTGACCCACTTTGACCACGGCAGGACACCCCCTGAGTCCCTGATAGGTGGGCCCAGCCCTGTAGCTAATTAGGATTAGTGCTAACCACTGTTAGTTAACCCCCTTACACTGACTAGTGGGCCCCAGCGCCACTAATTAGTAATTAGGATTAAATTAACCCTGTTCAACCCCCCTGTCACTGACGTGTGGGCCCCACACGTCAGGTTTGACTTCAGCCAGCCGCAGTTGACCACTGACGTCATGCTGACGTCATGCTGGCGCAATAATTATAATTTCTGGATTTAATTTAAATCAGGAAATTCCAGAATATTATTTAAACTTCAAAAATTCATAACTTTTATTCTGTAACTCCAAATCAGACAAATTATATATGAAAAATGATCAGAAAAATCCAATCTATCCATCTGTACTATTTTCATGCATGATCAAACAAGTTAAATTGATGTTTTAAGCAGAACAAGGAAAAGCACTTTAAAAGGCCATGTTTGAGTTTGAAATTTGAATCTTTGATTCAAATTTGTTCAAACCCTTCTGGTTTTTAGTTGCATTAGCCCAACACACTCATATTGCCATGTTTCATGCATGCATCATATTGTTGCACATTGTTTGGTGATGGTTGTGTATCGGTGTCCTTTACGACAGGTTCTGCCTCCGAGGAGTACCATGATTACCCTAACGAAGAACCGTATCCGTGCATCGAACCATCAGGCAAGCAACCAACCATTTGATCATATCAATACAATCCCATGTTCTCGCTCCTGCTCTCTTTTACTGCATTAAGACAACGCGTTTCAAACTGCTGTGTGCTACGGTAGTTGAACCCATTTCCTCTGCATGACCTGTCATTGCCACAGTAACTAGATGAAACCCACTAGCATGTGTAGGAGTTGATTGAGCCATGTGTATGTGTTGTTCCTACCTTGCTATGCCTGCTATGCTTAGAGTCGTGTCAGGTCTGGTTCATCTGGGTGATGGGCTAGAGTGAAATGTTAATGTCGGTAATGAGAGTGGTGTGGTGAACACGATTTGGTAAAGGTATCGATGAGAGGCCATGTAGGAGTACATGGTGGGTTGTTTCATTGAAGCCGACCTTAAGCACTGAGATCTGTATATGTGATTTAAGATACAACTACTACCATGCATTGGGCCCTGAAATATGACCCCGCTCGACTTCTTATTCACCCTAGCTCTCTGTCCAGGAGTTGCAAGTAGTTTCTGGTGTTTGTAGCCTACTGGAGGCCGTGGACAGCGCTGACCGTAGGGGTGGGCTGTGATGCGGTAGGTACGTGGCACGGTGTACCGAATACCCGTTAGGTATCTCGGGAACCCTGTTCACATCGTTTGGGGCTGTGAGCGAAACTCCGGCCGGATCTCCTCATGGATGGAACCCGAATAGGCGATAAACCTGGACTAGAGACTTGAGTGTTTAGGTAGGTCGTGGTCTACACCCACGTCGGCTTTCGCTTGAAGTCTGCCGAGCACATGTCGTGTGCAGACGCTAAGTGGTGGAAACATGTATGAAGAAGTACACCCCTGCAGGGTTATCATCATCTATTCGAATAGCCGTGTCCGCGGAAAAGGACTTCTGGGTTACTTATATCAGTTCATAGACAAGTGAAAGTGGATACTCTAAAATACGCAAGATAAGCGTGAGTGCTATGGATGGCGTTCTCGTAGGGAGACGGGAGTGGATCCATAGTGGTGTATTGATATGGTGAATATGTGGACTCGTGTGCGCCACCTCAAAAGAGTTACATTGCAGTCGTAGTTTAGGATAGCCACCGAGTCAAAGCTGGCTTGCTGCAGTTAAACCCCACCACCCCTTTGTTGATAATGATGCATATATAGATAGTTCTGATGTAAGTCTTGCTGGGTACATTTGTACTCACGTTTGCCTATTTTATGTTTTTGCAGAGAGACTTCGGTCTCGCTAGTAGTTTCACGTGGACTTCGACGTTTAGCTTGATACCTCAGCTACGATCTTGTGCCCCGGCAGGATCTGATAGATAGTCAGGCTTCTCAGCCTTTTTCATTTATAGATGTCTGTACTCAGACATGATAGCTTCCGCTTGTGCTTTGACTTGTATGCTCTGAGTGTTGGGTCATGAGACCCATGTTTGTAATATCTCGCTCCTCGGAGCCTAATGAATAAAGTACTTGAGTCGTAGAGTCATGTTGTGATGCCATGTTGTATTTGCACATATCGAGCATATTGTGTGTATGTTATTGAAATGCTTGGTATGTGTGGGATCTGACCATCTAGTTGTTTATCTTTAGTAGCCTCTCTTACCGGGAAATGTCTCCTAGTGTTTCACTGAGCCATGGTAGCTTGCTACTGCTCTGGAACACTTAGGCTGGCCGGCATGTGTCCTTCTTCGTTCCTGTGTCTGTCCCTTCGGGGAAATGTCACGCTTTGAGTACCGGAGTCCTGTTAGCCCGCTACAGCCCGGTTTACCGGAGTCCTGCTAGCCCAGTGCTACAGCCCGGACCCACTTGCTGATGACCGACACGTTCGAAGCTGGGTCATGGATGCCTGTCCCTGTAAGTCTGTGCCACTTTGGGTTTACAACTAGTCATGTCAGCCTGGGCTCTTTATCATATGGATGCTAGCGACACTATCATATACGTGAGCCAAAAGGCGCAAACGGTCCCGGGCAAAGGTAAGGCGACACCCGTGGGAATACCGTGCGTGAGGCCGCAAAGTGATATGAAGTGTTACCGGCTAGATCGATGTGACATCGAGTCGGGGTCCTGACAGCGTTGAATTAAATCAGGAAATTCCAGAATATTAATTAAACTTCAAAAATTCATAACTTTTATTCTGTAACTCCAAATTGGACAAATTATATATGAAAAATGATCAGAAAAATCCAATCTATCCATCTGTACCATTTCCATGCATGATCAAACAAGTTAAGTTGATGTTTTAATCAGAACAAGAAAAGGCACTTTAAAAGGCCATATTTGAATTTGAAATTTGAATCCTTGATTCAAATTTGTTCAAACCCTTCTGGTTTTAGTTGCATTAGCCCAACACACTCATATTGCCATGTTTCATGCATGCATCATATTGTTGCATATTGTTTGGTGATGTTTGTGTATCGATGTCCTTTGCGACAGGATCTGTCCCCGAGGAGTACCGTGATTACCCTAACGAAGAACCGTATCCGTGCAACGAACCATCAGGCAAGCAACCAACCATCTGATCATATCGATACAATCCCATGTTCTCGCTCCTGCTCTCTTTTACTGCATTAAGACAACGCGATTCAAACTGCTGTGTGTTACGGTAGTTGAACCCATTTCCTCTGCATGACCTGTCATTGCCACAGTAACTAGATGAAACCCACTAGCATGTGTAGGAGTTGATTGAGCCATATGTATGTGTTGTTCCTACCTTCCTAAGCCTGCTATGCTTAGAGTCGTGTCAGGTCTGGTTCATCTGGGTGATGGGCTAGAGTGAAATGATTATGTCGGTAATGAGAGTGGTGTGGTGAACACGATTTGGTAAAGGTATCGATGAGAGGCCATGTAGGAGTACATGGTGGGTTGTTTCATTGAAGCCGACCTTAAGCACTGAGATCTGTATGTGTGATTTAAGAATCAGCTACTACCATGCATTGGGCCCGAAACCAATGGACCCTCTCGACTTCTTATTCACCCTAGTTCTCCGTCCAGGAGTTGCAAGTAGTTTCTGGTGTTTGTAGCCTACTGGAGGCCGTGGACAGCGCTGACCGTAGGGGTGGGCTGTGATGCGGTAGGTACGGGGCCGGGTGTACCGAATACCCGTTAGGTATCTCGGGAACCCTGTTCACATCGTTCGGGGCCGTATGGGAAACCTCGGCCGGACTCCCTGCGGATGGAACCTGAATAGGCGATAAACCTGGACTAGAGGCTTAAGTGTTTAGGTAGGTCGTGGTCTACACCCACGTCGGCTTTCGCTTGAAGTCTGCCGAGCACATGTCGTGTGCAGACGCTAAGTGGTGGAAACATGTATGAAGAAGTACACCCCTGCAGGGTTAACATGATCTATTCGAATAGCCGCGTCCGCGGTAAAGGACTACTTGGTTGCCTATACAGTTCATAGACAAGTAAATGGAAACTGTTAAAAGCCTCAAGATAAGTGTGAGTGCCGAGGATGGCCCTTCCGTAGGAAGACGGAGGTGGATCCTCGGTAGTGTATTGAAGTGGTGAGTAGCGGACTCGTGTGCGCAAAACCATTTCAAGTTGGAGTATCGTAGGATAGCCTAGCCAAGAGTCAAAGCTGGCTTGCTGCAATAACTCCACCAACCCTTCTTGATACTATGCATGTATGTAGGATCTGATGTAAGTCTTGCTGAGTACCTTTGTACTCATGTTGCTATAATCTACATTTTTACAGAAGACGCTGCAACCCCTTCTGATGGGTTCTATGTAGACGTTGACATCAACGGGTAGGCTAAAGACCCAGGTGGTGACCCTGAGCTTGTGAAGGACCACGTAGTATAGCTAGGCTTTCCAAGCCTCTTTTATTTTACTAGTTGTCTGTACTCAGACAAGTTACTTCCGCTGCTGGTTTGTATGACTGTATGACTTGTATGTGGGGTCGTGAGACCCGTACCTTTGTGTATGTTATGTATGGCTCCCTGAGCCTTAAATAAAGTACTTGTGTCATAGAGTCATGTTGTGATGCTTCATTGTATTTGCACATATCGAGCATATTGTGTGTATGATTGAAATGCTTGGTATGTGTGGGATCTGACTATCTAGTTGTTTATCTTTAGTAGCCTCTCTTACCGGGAAATGTCTCCTAGTGTTACCGCTGAGCCATGGTAGCTTGCTAATGCTCTGGAACACTTAGGCTGGCCGGCATGTGTCCTTCTTCGTTCCTGTGTCTGTCCCTTCGGGGAAATGTCACGCTTTGAGTACCGGAGTCCTGTTAGCCCGCTACAGCCCGGTTTACCGGAGTCCTGCTAGCCCAGTGCTACAGCCCGGACCCACTTGCTGATGACCGACACGTTCGAAGCTGGGTCATGGATGCCTGTCCCTGTAAGTCTGTGCCACTTTGGGTTTACGACTAGTCATGTCAGCATGGTTCATCCGATGAGATCATCGTGGAACATGTGGGAGCCAACATGGGTATCTAGATCCCGCTATTGGTTATTGACCGGAGAACGTCTCGGTCATGTCTGCATGGTTCCCGAACCCGTAGGGTCTACACACTTAAGGTTCGATGACGCTAGGGTTATAAAGGAAGTTTGTATGTGTTTACCGAATGTTGTTCGGAGTCCCGGATGAGATCCCGGACGTCACGAGGAGCTCCAGAATGGTACAGAGGTAAAGATTTATAAATGGGAAGTCCTGTTTTGGTCATCGGAAAAGTTTCGGGTTTTATCGGTAACGTACCGGGACCACCGGGAGGGTCCCGGGGGTCCACCAAGTGGGGCCAGCATCCCCGGAGGGCTGCATGGGCCAAGTGTGGGAGGGGACCAGCCCCAGGTGGGCTGGTGCGCCCCCGCACAAGGGCCCAAGGCGCCTAGGGTTTGGGGAGGGGGGCGCACCCACCTTTCTTGGGGGGCATGTTTCCCCTCTCCCCCCTTTGGCCGCCCCCTAGATGGGATCTAGGGCTGGCCGCCGCCCCTAGGGGTGGAACCCTAGGTGGGGGCGCAGCCCCCCCTCTACCCCTATATATAGTGGAGGCAAAGGGGCAGCCCAACACACTAAGTTCTTCTCCTATTGGCGCAGCCCTACCTCTCTTTCTCCTCATATCTCGCGGTGCTTGGCGAAGCCCTGCTGGATCACCACGTTCCTCCACCACCACCACGCCGTTGTGCTGCTGCTAGATGGAGTCTTCCCGAGCCTCTCCCTCTCTCCTTGCTGGATCAGGGCATGGGAGACGTCACCGGGCTGTACGTGTGTTGAACGCGGAGGTGCCGTCCGTTCGGCACTAGGATTTCTGGTGATTTGGATCACGGCGAGTACGACTCCTTCAACCCCGTTCTCTTGAACGCTTCCGCTTAGCGATCTACAAGGGTATGTAGATGCACTCTCCTTCCCCTCGTTGCTGGTTTCTCCATAGATAGATCTTGGTGATACGTAGGAAAATTTTGAATTTCTGCTACGTTCCCCAACACTTCTTCCTCTTCTTCTTCCAGTGATGTCGCTATCGTCGGGCTCCTGGATGGGCTCGACCATCACCCCAGACGACATCACCTACCTTCAGTCCTCGCGGCGCCTGCCGCGGGAGACGGACGTCGGTGTCCGTCTGCCGCACGGCGAGCAGAGGCCTCGGCCCGAGGGGCAGGAGCGCGTCGTCTTCCTCACGCATTTTGAACGCGGCTTCGGGTTGCCGACGAGCACTTTCTTCCACGGGTTCTTGGAGTTCTTCAGGCTCCAGCCACACCATCTCGGCGCCAGCGCCATCGTCCAGCTCTCCGGCTTCGTGACCCTATGCAAAGGGTACCTGGGGGTCGAGCCCACCATTGATCTCTGGGCGCGCTTCTTCTCCTTGAAGCAGCAGGGCCCGTCGGCCGGGAAGTTCGCCGACTGCGGGGCCGCTGTCATCTCGAAGCGATCGGGGGCGGACTTCCCCAAGATCCCGCTCGAGGATTCTGCCAAGAAGTGGCAGGACTCCTTCTTCTACGTCCGCAACCATGGCGCGGACCATATCAACCTTCCCCCCTTTGCTGTCGCGCCGCCGCGGGCGAAAACGAACTAGGGCTACTCGCTTCGGCGCCCGTCGCAGGAGATTTTCAACCTCTGCGAGCGGGTCATGGTGATGAGGACGCAGGAGGGGCTCACTGGCACCGACCTCCTTGCCGCATTCATCACCCGCCGGGTTCTCCCGCTTCAGAGGCGCTCCTACCTCATCAGCGAGATGATCGGGCTTCAGGATCCTAACCGGATGGGATCCACGCGGCTGTCTACGGAGCAGGTCGCGCGCGGCGTGAACGACATCTCCAAGGCCAACCTCGGAGAGGACTGGCGATTCGGCAAGGCGCCGTACAGCCAGGCGAACCCGGCGCCGCAAGTGAGCATCTGGTCTTGCTATGTTTCCGCCGCACATCTTCTCATTCGTCCCAACGCGTCGCGGGAGATTCTTCTGAACGCGAGCCGGGACCCGTACGCCTGGGCTCCGTTGCAGGTGGCGCCGGTGGCACCAGAGGAGCCCGCGGCTCACGGCGGCGAGGAGGTGGCCGAGTCCGACGTAGGCGTTGGGCATCGTGCGGGTAAGCTTCGAGTCTTTCTCTTCTTCATTTGTCTTGGATCATTTTGGCGTGTTGCGGCGTAGGCGACGCTGATGCCAGTTGTTGATGTAGCGGTGTTGGGCGGGGGAGGCGGCGAGGCGGGCGGAGCTGGGTCCTCGCATGGGGCGGCGCCGAGCCGCCCGCACAGGAAGGACAGCGTCACGCCGTGACCCTGGGCCTCGAAACGCACGGCGGATCCGACTGAGCTTGGGAGGCCGGCCAAGAAGAGGCGCGGGAAGCTGACCCCGATCCCCATCTTGTCGGGGTAAGTTTTGTTTTTTGCTTGCGCCCCGATTTCTTGGGCCGGCCTTGTCTTGCGTTTGCTCATTCTTCTTTTTTCTTCAGGTCGCCGATCGCGCTGGCGAGGGCGGCGGCGGAGGCCGCGGCCGCCGAGGGGGTCGCGTTTCGTAGGAGCCGGTCCGACCTTGCCGGACTGGCCGGGGAGGAGGGACGGGGCCACTCGGACCTCGGCCTGGACCCGGATGACGCCGAGGCCTTGGACTGGCTGGACAGGAACTGGGCCGAGGCGGAGTTGGAGGCGGCGTTGGTCCGGGCTTGGACCGATGCGGCGGCGGCATGGGCGCGAGGCGGCGTGGAGCCGGCCTGGCGCGAGATGCTGGAGGGCACGATGGTGGCGGCGACGGTTTTTGAGCCGTCGATGCTGAGGGAGCGTGGCCGCGGAGGCCGGGCTGAGGTGGTGGTCCTCGACCGGGAGGTCGTGGAGGTGGGGGCAAAACCCCGCCGCGGGCCGACATGGTTGAGCGCGCGGGGGCCGATGGCGATGGAGGCGGCATTGCTTTGGAGGAGGCACCGCAGGTGGTGGTGCCGGAAGTGCCGCCAGTTATGGAGGAGGCACCGCAGGCGGCGGTGCCTGAGGCGGCGACGCAGGGCGTCCCGACGTCCGAGGAGGTGACGACGCCGGGAGGGGCGTCGGAGGAGGTGATGGCCGCATCACAAGCGGCCAGCAGCGGGCGTGCCTTGGTGCTTCGTCCGAGAGGGCGCCGGGCCGCTGTGCCGCAGCCCGCGCGAAGCGGGGGCGTGACCGTCTTTGGGCCCCAGACCCAGGAGGAGGCGGCGCTGGACGCCGTTAGCCACCGCCTGCGAGGTCGGACGGAGCGGCTTGAGTCCTTTACCCAGGCCGAGGTGGAGCGGACGCGCGACTTGGAGCGCGCCGTCTTGGTAAGTTCTTCTTTCCTTCGTGCTTTCTTGTGACTTCATGTTTGTGGGGGCGCGCCAGCGCACCCACTGGGTGTAGCCCCCGAGGTTTGGGCCAACTATGTAGTAGTTGGGTCGAACCTTAGGAGCGTTGGCCTTGTCCTGACTTTGGTCTTCTTCTTCAGCACCTTGACGCCTTCCGAATTGCCGCCTTCAACCGACTCCTGGGCAAGCATAGGGAGCTCAAGGAGCAGCTTGCCACCAAGGAGGAGGAGCTTCGCGTCGCTGCAGGTACTTTGTTGTGTTCTTTTCTTCTAGCGGGGCACGCTAGCGCACCCACTGGGTGTAGCCCCCGAGATTCGGGCCAACTGTGTAACAGTTGGGCCAAATCTTAGGTCTTGTCTTATTCTTTCTTTCTGCTAAGTTCTTCTTCGCAGCCGAGGTGCTGTCTTGGCGGACCCGGCTGTTCCGGGCTGGTCATCACTATGACCGGCTTGTTGCTGACTCCGACCGTCTCGGCGTCAAGGCGGCGCGGGCGAGGGCGGAGGCGGCCGCGGCCCAGCGGTCTCTTGATGAGGCCAACTGGCTGCACGAGCAGCTGGCGGGTCACAAGAGCCACCTCGAGGCCGAGGTGGAGCTTCTTAAGGCGGAGGCTACCAAGGTGGTGGAGATGCAGCAGGCCCTGGTCGAGGCGGACCAGCAGCGCGGCCAGCTGGTCGACGACAAGGGCCGGCTCCAGGCCGAGGTGGAGCGTCTGCGGGAGCAGGCCACCACGGCTGAGGAGGCCCGCCAGGCCGAGGCTCACCGCCGTGAGGCGGCCGAAGACAAGGACGCCGAGCTAAAGGCGGCCCTTCCTCAGGCGGCCGACCTGGAGAGGGCACTCAGGGAGCGGGACCATGTATTGGAGCAGGAGCGACGTGGTACGTTGCTCGAGGCGCGGCACCTGGAAGAGTCTTTCTCCAGTAAGTGCTGCTTCTTCGTTGTTTGCCGGGTCGGGACCCGGCCCTTCCTTCCTTGTTTCTCTTCTAACTTGCTTCTTCTTTGGCTGCAGGGGCCTTTCCGGAGACGCAACGGTTGGCGGAAGAAGTCGTCCGCTATCAGCGCGATCTGACCGGCGTTGTTGGGTCCGGGACGGATCCGCTGACGGCTTGGACTTTCCCGAAGATCATTGCCGCTGCTGAGGCCCGGCTGCGGGTCTTGGGGACGCAGATGGAGTGGCTGTCTCGAGCCGGCACCGCGATGATGGCGGCCTTGTGGCCGGAGTCCGTCCATCCATGCAGCTTCTCGCGCCTGGCGTGCTGGTTGGAGATGGGACCGGATCGCCTTAGCGACTGGCGCATTTCCGCCGCCTGGGCTGGTGCTGAGATGGCGCTCCAAACCGCGTTGTCTTGGCACCCGGATCTTCAGCTGTATGCGCTGATGGGTCAGCGAGCTGGCTCGGAGCAGTTGCTGTAGGAGCAGGCCGGCCGGATCGCCTCCTGAGCCATCTATATTTCCGAGTTCGCCTTCCACGACGAGTTCCATCCGGAGCGGACAGAAGACGGCGCGGTCGTGGATGGCGACGACTACGGCTTGCTTCTTCGCAACCCGGAGGGCAGCTCGGAGGAGACGGGCGTCTACGGCGACGCGGAAGCCGAAGAGGACACCGGTGCTTCGCTGGACCTGGAGGCCGGTCGGGGGGAGCCGTCGACGTCACGACGCGGCGCTGGGAATGCCTGAGAATCTATGTAGAAAATTCTGTTAAGTAGCAGGTCCACCCACCCACTAGGGGTTTTCAGGGTGTAATGAACTTGGGCCGTGGGCCTTTGCTTGAAACATTTATGTGTAAATGTTGTGAGTGTTTGTTTGCTTTTTGCTTTCTGCTTTTTTCGAACTTATTTCAT